>NC_051162.1:140156434-140247261 GCF_013339745.2 Dermacentor silvarum
GCTGATGATGATGCACCTCCGTTATGGCTCGCACCCACTAA
The DNA here is from genome assembly GCF_013339745.2 of Dermacentor silvarum. Classification (NCBI taxonomy): domain Eukaryota; kingdom Metazoa; phylum Arthropoda; class Arachnida; order Ixodida; family Ixodidae; genus Dermacentor; species Dermacentor silvarum. The sequence goes on from NC_051162.1 coordinate 140,156,476, forward strand.
GGGGGATAGGCCAAGAATCGGGCGGCAGTGGGAATGCTAAAGAAAATTCATATTTAATTGACGGTTACGTCGGGCAGCGCTCTGAACCGTAACTTCAGCGTCGTCTTTTGCGTAGCGATCACGATGCTGCTGCTGTCTGTGGTGTGCATCATCCTTAGAGCATGGTGTACGTCTTCTCCATCACACTGGATATATATTGTCACGTAGTGACGGTTAAGAAAAAAAAAAGTCGCAGTTTCGCCCGAACGGCACAGCATCAACTGCGATAGCAAATTAGTATAGAGCTATACGTAGTAAGGATAGTAGTTTTATCGGCTGTATATACTTGGAAACATTCGCTTATAACTGAATTAACAAGCTTGGCGTCAGCACGCACAAGCTGACATGAATAGATCACACTAGATGACCGCAGACAACCGTTGTCAAAACGCTGGCGTGAGTAAGCGCGCCTGCAGCAGCGAGTGAAGGCTCATGTGGTCTATCGCTTCAACGGAAACTGAGCGCCGAAAGCACAGCTCATACAAAGGTAGGAGCTGTGTGCAGATCGCTTTCAAGATACGGCGCGCGCGACCGCTCGCAGGCGCTCAAAGTACAAGTGCGCAGTCACTGGCAGAGTAGAAGCCGCACCCCCTCGCTCCTGCGCAGCCTTCCCACTTTCCTCCTTTCGCGCACGAGATTGAATCGCCAGATCCCCTTGCGCCGGGTCGCTAAATGCGCAGTTGGTTCCGAATCCCAACGGCACCCCCCTCCATCGCTTCACCTCCAGTGCAAGCGCGCGTCCCTCTCACGCTTTTACTCGCACATACAGCATACTGCGCGCGGCGACGATTTTATCGCCCTTGGACTTTATACGGAACCTCAAGGTGATGGCGATGGCAGAAATCCGCTTGTAGTGTCCATATAATTGCGATCTCAATAAAATTTAATGAATATGCCACCTTAAGTAATGAATTAACCACCTAGACATTAAATAAATGTGATGCAGGTCGCTTCCAGCCTTTCCCGGAAATGCACCTGAAAGGGCACTCTGCGGCGTCCGTAGTTTCAACAGTGGCGACGTCGCTATTGGGAGAAAGCGGTGGTTGTAACGCAAACCCGGAGCTGCTAGCCTGGCCGATGGCGGAAAGCAGATTTCTTTTTGCAACACACTGCTGTCAGTCTTTGGGCTTTTTTCTTGCTCAGGGCTTGGGTTTTCCAAAGGTAAACACGCTCGGCACGGTGTCAACCCGGAAGTAACGCCCGTTAGTAACGGAAGTAACGCCCAGAAGTAAGCACCAGTTAATTACACATATATTCACTGAGGTTGGTATAGCACCTCGAGCGGGGCGTGAAGTCGCACTCGTACCGACGTTTGCATGGGTCGACATCAGCGTACATTCCGAATTTTTCTTTATAGCGAGCCCGCATTGGCCCTACAAATCCGCACGTGTACAACGGGCGAAATTTGTGGCTGCTAACTTTCGCCATGGCACAGCTCCTAGGGCCATAAACTGGCGGCGTGTATGACGTCGAAGCGAACGGCGAACACACAGCGGCATACAAGCGAGTTACCCAGTAATGGCGGATTTGTCAGGACAGACAACAGATGTGACGTTACGTGCACAAAATGTATTCTCCGGTTCTTGGGTGGAATCAAGCCACGTCATATATATTCAAACAAACTCCTCTCAATGCATATCACAAAGGCGTCACGTGATGCTCGTATATTCACAGAGGCGTCCTGCGTGTCAAGAAGGAAAACCCGTGAGGAGCCCGGGTGCGTAACATGACGCGTCTCTGCATTGGCCACACGGTGTGTCGATACTTTGCGTCATTGGTAATCGCATTAAAGTCGACATTCGTCATGGGACGGGTTCCAACGCAGTTTTTATTGCGATAGCTATTATATGAAAACTGCAAGTGAACTTCTTGCTATCGTCGTCGCCGTTAGGTTCCATATACAGGGTGATCATTTTATTGCGACAGCAATTATATGGACACTCCAAAGCAGATTTCTGCCGTCGGCGTCGCCGTCGCCGTGAGGTTCCGTATGACGTCAATGGAGATGAAATCGTCGCCGCGCGCCGCCGAACGCTGTATGTGCGAGTGAAAAGGGCGCGAGGGACGCGCGCTTTCACGGGGAGTGAACGCACGGCGGAGAACAAACGCGCGTTCTGTGCCGTGCTCCCTTAAGGGCTGCAGAAGTAGGCGTCTCTTTCCTCCTTTACAATCACCATATATGTAGAGCAAACGCGCCTTCTTCTGACGCGCGACAGGCCTTGGGGGGGGGGGGGGGGGGGGGGGGAAGGGAGGCGACGTGTAGCTGCGGCACCAAGTGCCTATTTATATCAGAGGCTCCGGCAACAGTCACCAACGCCGCACGCATTTTGTGCGAACAGCGGGCAAAACGCCGACGGCGTCGACAACAGTTCTGCGTGTTGCCGGTGCTGCTGCATGTCCAAGTTTATACAGTTGATAAAGCTACTATCATTACTCCGTATAGCTCTCTACAACTTTGCTATCGCAATTGATGCTTCGCCTTTCAGGTGAAACTGCGACAACTTTTTAAGTTTTACGGAATTTTTAAAGATAGCCTGTTGCCGAAAACATAATTGCAGTCTTTAAGCTGGGTTACTCAGAGGCGGACAATACTTGCACGAGGAGTCGAAAAACAGATTCAACTAAATAAAAAAATCACTAATTAACTTTATAAGTAATTACCCTATTACACATATTGCGATTTACGAATTGTAGACGGTGAACTCACAAGAGGAATCCACTTGAAATTAATTTCCGGGATGACACCAGTTTCGAGATATTATTTCCCTAGGTGTGGGACGAAATACATAGGCGTTCCAGTTAATTTTGTGCTTCAATGTATAAAACAGCATTTTTGGAAAAGAAGTTAGTGGAACAACAGTGCATTTTTACGGCGAGTTTGATAGCACATATCTCCAAACTGGTGTCATTCTGGAAATTCATTTCAAGTGGATACGCCTTGCAAAGTCACCGGCTACAATTCCGATTAGCGAATAGCTTTCTCTGGCACTTTCGACCGTTCTCGTGGTTGGTCAGTGGTCGGTGGTCCGACTCCGCAGAAAGAACGTTCGCTCGCTCTCTCTATAGCTATACCTTCCCTTGTCCTTTATGTGTGAGCTAGATCAAGTGAAAGTTGAAATCAATTGCAGGCCATGATTTGAAAGAAATACGCGAAGAGGAGGAACAGTGCGACAAAACTGCTGCCCACTTAAGTTGCTCGATTTACTGGAGGATAGTTACTGGAATGAAGAACTAGAAGAAGGACTAGACAGTTAAGTGGGGGACCTCTGACACTGCGATTTTTAAGTCGCCATGTAAATGATAGATATCACATGGTTTGTCGAATCTCCGTGCTCCTGGCTTCGGGCGTTCTCGTAGTTTGAATTATAGCGCTTTAAATGCATTTATTAGTGTAAATTATCAGGCAATGACATTTTTCTAAACCTAAGAAGCCAATGAGACACTCCACACGGCCATAATCGTTGTGAATCCATTGCATTTTAAACCAATACTTGGCTTAATACGGCCAATTTGCCAAGTCACAAAGTTGCTTGAAGGCACAAGGACGAAGTTTAGGCAGATCCGTGTACTACCCACATTTCCCATACAGGCCGAGTCGTATTGCGTACAGCTTCCGTCCCTAGCGCCAGATTTCGCCCTGGTGGCAATTTTTTCTATAACACACTATGAGCTATGGCGTACGTTAGGAACGTCTGCAGTTGACGCCGTTTCGCACGACACAAACGTTGTGCACAGGCTTGCACAAATCCGCTATTTCAAGCTGGTCAACTTCGACTCGGTGCGGGACGCCACAATTACCTCGAATGCATCGCAAAATGACATCAGCTCAGGGTTGCTGCAACCTTGTGCGTACACGTGTAAAGCATTGCATTTGTCTCGCGAGTACTTACGGATGCTCAAAAACGATAATCGCAAATGAAGAAGGGAACAGTGGTGTGTGGGGGCAACAAATTTCGTCATTTTGCGTATGGCCACACGCAAATTCTCCAAACCGACCACCGGCCCCACCCGTAAACATTCCGCAAATGGTTACCGCGTAAATGCCACCGGGACTGCAACGTTTATTTCTTAATTTGCTCAGGTTGAATTTCAAAGTGCAAATTGTTCCAAGTGTCACGTCCTCTCGTGGTCTGCGTCATTCGTGCGCCTGGTTCCCTACGATGCAACCACAGCAACTTTCCCAGCTTGCCATTTTTCTATTGTCTACTAGATTAGCCCGTTTTACTTGGCGAGAAATCGGCCGACCAAAAGCGACAAACCTCTTGGAAGAAGTCAAAGAAAGCATATTTGTAATAAAAGAGTCATGTACTTTTAAGCCGTATATTTGTTGCTGTGAGGGCATTTGTTGTTTCATTGCGCAATTGTAGAAAACAGAGATGGTCCCTGGCACATCTGTTAGAGTAGTGCAGATGAGTATATAAACCGATTCGTTTATATACGAACTATATACGACAGTATTATGCAAACAACCGTCAATACAGTGCCGACGACAGTTCCGACGTGAGTTCTTTCTCGAAGGGGGCACTATTAGTAATACCTAGCCTAGTATAACACTTAGCAAAACCAGTAGCGCCACCTCACCGACATTGTCGAGTCTGTTGTGCAGTACGTAAGTGTGATAACTTGGAGGCCTAGGAATTCGTGTGTTTAGTCTATATTCAATTTATGTCTAAACTTCAGGACTGAATGACTCACGTTGTCCTGCGACTGCCATCGCTGCCCTGCATAAACCGTAGTACGCAGGTATACTAAAAGAAGCTATGGATATGTTAGGTTTGAGCGACCTTGCAGTTACCTGATTGAAACAAAACTAATTTTTAAAGTGCTTTCCTGACTGTCACACACATTGTGACAGCCAGAAGAAGATACTTACAGAGAGAAGGGTAGGCAGGAAATGTGCGGCGTTCTAAAGCTTGTGTCGAAGTAAGAAAAGTTACATTAGCCATGTTCGACATTATGTGCAGAGGCTCCACACAGCAGCTGCGCTGTCTGCCAGGTCAACATTGTGTTGCATTTTTGCTGGGGAAACGAGGGCGGCGTTGGCAGCAGCTCGGAGACAGCTGCGCGCAACCGGTTTCCGCCGCCGCGACGAGATCTGCACATGCGCAGTGATAGCTACTGGATCTGCGCATGCGCTGACCTTGAGGCAACAGTTATGTAAGCATGTGCGCGGCGGCACTCGATCAGTAGAAGCCATGGGACGGCCTAAGATAGTTCGTACTCCCGAAGAACAGGCCGCGCTATGCAATAAATTCCGGAAAATGCTGGGGATGACTTCGTAGTGCTTAACCTAGCCCAAAGATCGCTTAGCTTGCGCCTCCAGTGCAAGCTATACTATCTTTCTCATTTCGTTTTAACTTATCGATTTTGTAATTGTTTGTCAAGCCCCTGTCGTCGAGATTACACAAGTCGCGCATGCGTAAGCTCGGGAAACTCATTCAATGGGCAAATGCCTTTAGCTGTGAATGTCATTCACTATGTCCGTGTAAAAGCAACAAAAATGGCATTGAAACGTAATCTCATTCGCGGCCAATATACCCGTCACATGTGCCGTGTGACGGGTATAAATAAATATATAGTGAAATTTGACCCATGCATTTAGGAACACAAAATCGTCATGCAACTGCCACAATGCCCGTTTTGAGCACGTAACTGAAGCTAGACCACCGAGGCGACCCCTGACGTCTATGCCGCGTACCGGCGTACAACCCGCTCACGCATTCAAATCGTCGCTCGCAGCCCAGCGCGCGGGAACGCCAGCTACATTTTTAAAACGAATAGCTTTCTTTGCCATTTTATTGATTTTGTGCAATCGGTGATCGCCGGCCCGGGCTGTTGTCAGTGGTGGTAAAGGCTCGTTCGCACTAGGCCGACACGACACCGATTTTTGGTCTGTCGACTGTTGGCGACAGCAGTTTACAGGACGGAAAATAACACTCAGAGGCCAGCGGTTTAATTAAAGAAAGGAAAACGCTGTCGCCAACAGTCGGCAGACCAAAATCGGTGTCGTGTCGGCCTAGTGTTAATGAGCCTTTTGTCGGACTTGCAATACAATGGCGCCGATGGAAAGGGCGCGTGCTCTCGCGCAACGCTGTTGCGGGGAGACGAGGAATGAAGAAGTATGGGAGATAGGAGAGGGAAGCTGTCACTTGCTTTTTTGCTCGTTCGCTCGTTCATTCTTTCGGGATATTCGCTTAAATCGACAATCGTCTTCGCGATGATTTCAAAAATGTGCGTTGGTTCTCCACAATTTTTCTTTATTGTGAAAACATGATAGTGCTGGAATTGTGAAACTATTTTGGTCATTCATGAGTTCAATAAATACCAAACATCACACTTGACGCGAGTAATGGTCTGAACGAAGCTGAAGATTTGACAAGCATTCTCCGCGATGACAAAGCACCAGGAACTTGATAGGAAAAAGAAAAGATATCGTCTTTGCGTCAAAGCGGTACATGTTAACATAAGCCAGAGTGTTTTTTTTTTTTTGTCGAGATATCACGCACGCCACACGTTCTTCACAAATTATGTTACATATCTCGTACTGAGATGTATTCTCGTCGACGGCATCAAAATGTACACAATTAGCATAGCAACAATCTTTCGCATCAAGGACAAGTCTCTCAAAGAGGCTTCAAACGAAGCGACATCTATACGAAGCGCTGCGCTGATGACACATCAAGGATTCGAGTTTCAATCAGCAGTTTGTTGAACACGGCGTCGCTGACAACGTGGCCTTCAAAAATCAATCATGTTGCTGCGGCTGCAGCAAGTTGGCGTCCTTGGCCAGCGCGTAGAAGAGCGAGGACTCTCGCTTCAACAATTCCTGCGGCGAGTCGCTCTCTGCGATTTCACCACCAGTCCAGGACGATCACCCTGCGTCGTTGAAAGAAGACATCAAGAACAACTGTCTGATTGACTGCGCTGTCTCATTTATATAAAGTCGTTAATTCTAGCAACATTATGCAAAAAGTCACAGGCCTGCGCGGCACACGCAGCACAGTCACAGCGTAAGCTGGTGGAGCGGCTCAAGAGTAGCTCCAATTTCGGCACCACGCACACCAGGGTCTTCGCGACAAAATCTCTTCGCCTCGTTTTAACGAGAACGATCTGAACTGTCCGCCCGGCGTCGACAGCGGACTGCGGCTTGTAATGCTCTCTGCACAACAGTCTGCTGAGACCGGTGATGCCTGGTTCTACCCGCGCACGTAGTGCTACGATTCGCTTCTTCAGCAGCGGTTCGTACCTCGCGAGGAGACGCCATAACGTCTACCGAAGAGGTATCCAGAATATGTGGCGCACATCTCACATCGGAATCACGTCGATTGAAACGCGTCTGCGCCTGCTCACGCTGCGTTTGCAGGTGCCTTAACTAGATGGCGCCACCATACTGGCGGAGGCTCGGATTGTCTGCGCCTGCGTTAATATGGCTTTTTTTTCCGCGGCCCGATAGCATGCGCTTGCGTGGTTCAGTAGTAGAGTATATGGCTGCCACTCAGCGGGCGCGCGTTCGATCCCGGCGGGAACCGGGTATATTTTTCGCATTTCCAGCGATAGCGGTTACAGTCGCCGGACGCCGTCGGCGGTGGCGGTGGCGGCAGCGGCGGCAGACACCATCGCGAACCGAAACGGCTATTGGAAGGAACCCATAACAGCTTACGCTGTAAAACTACAGCGACGATTGCGATACTCTATAATGCAAAATTTGAGCGGAGCACTACAAGTGTTTTCCTTTCGCTATATATTGGCTGACGCGGACAATCGGTCTCGTGCAGCACGTTGCAATCGGAGCGAAGTGTGGCGAGACTGCCTCGCTAATCGGGAGATCGTGAGAGGCAGCGCGTGGGAGACGCGTGGGTGCAATTCACGGCAGCCACCGCAGGCAGACCTCCTCTCATGCAGTGCTTTGTTTTCATATATGACATCAGTGAACACGCTCGCCGCATCCCTTATCGATGGCGTCATCGGTGACCAGACGACGCACGCTACTCTGGCGCCATCTCGTAGCGATCATCGCCGCAGAACACGTCCTGTGCGGCACAACGCTTCTCTTCTCACGCTTTCGCCATACCCTCCTCCTCCGCTTTCCTCCTGGCGCTCTCTTCGCTATCGCCATCTTTCATCCCCCGCTGCGCTCCGTGTTCACTCTTTCATCCTTCGCAGTGCTCGTTAGCTCGGTTACGCCGAGGGACGATGACGACGCTCAACGCAGGCACGGGCGCCCAAGAGCTGCACTCTAATATTTTACAATAACGACAAAAGCTAGGCATGAGCCTGTACAACGCACCTGTCGTAGTCGAGAATGGTGTTGAGCCGGTGCGCGATGGTGATGATGGTGCAGTCGGCGAACTCTCGCCGTATGGTGGCCTGTATCAGGTCGTCCGTCTCCATGTCCACCGCGGCCGTCGCCTCGTCCAGGATCAAGATGCGAGACTTGCGCAGCAAGGCACGAGCCAGGCACAGCAGTTGCCGCTGGCCCACGCTGCCAAACGTGATCGCGTACGTCAGTTGCTCGGTTAAATAGCCAATGAAGTGGACACGTAGTTTCACAGTTTATAAGGAAGCTCCACCCCGCGGACTAACTCCTATTGCGCTATTCAAATACATGTTAAACACAGAAACGCCCTCACTAGACATCCACTGAACCAATTTGAATGAATTTGTTGCATTCAAGAGGGAAAGCTGAATTATACCGACTGCAGAAAGTACATTGGTTTAGGTCTCTATACGTTTTATAAAATTTACCTAAGGTCGGTTCGTTAAAAAAACGTTGGCGCCGGAAGTTTCCCAATCCGTAACCTTGCACAAAAAGCAGATATCGCATTTCCGTAAGATGCATCGGTTAGAGTATATTCAGTAGTACGAATTCGATGTATGGGTTTACAACTTACGCTGAGCAAGTGTTTACAGGGGTTTTTGCAAAAGGTTTCTCAGAAATCAGTGATATAATTGAGAGCAGTGTATACTACATCAATTTTCTCCACTTTAGTTGTCTCAATATAGGAGCAGCTTACGGAATTGTATGATTTTTATTGCTGAATTAAAGAATATAATATTTGATGTTCTAGCTTTATTTCTGCTGTTTTCAAGAATTCTACCAAAAAATCCATAACCTTAATAAAACCTCTACTTAGGGCAGGCGGTAGATTTTACCTTTCACTTGTAAGTGCAATAAACCTCAACAACACTGGTGGCGTGGACGCCGAGACATACGATTTCTGTGTCCACAGATATTTAGATAGGAGCTCCTGTGGTGAAATGTCCTCTTAAGGACCACTAAATAGCGAAACTAAATATGCTCAGACTGGCGAACTATTTTGTCACCAGAACACTTGTACCTTTATGGTACGAAAGTGCTGACTCCTAGCGGATAGACTAAAGCCTAACGTTTTATTCTCCTATTAACGTGCGTAAGTTTCATCCACCGTACATCATTATGGCTTCCAGCATTTTAAATAATCTTCGCGTGTGCAAGTCATTTCTGTGCAGAAATGTTCTCTAAAACTTTCTAGGTGGACAATTCACTTCTTTGAGAGCGAAATGCAGTCATTGAAACACATTCACTTACTTAGCTCCATGCACACCTGTCGAAATCCATGCTTTGACGCTTGCATGGTGCGAAAGTTCCAAGGTCGCATCGCCATTTGTCTTTCCCTTTCACGTCGGCTCCGGCTTACCAAACGTCTGGTCACATTAATACTAATTTTGCTGGCATATGTATATACGAGGTCTGTTAGAAAAGTATCCGACCTTATTTTTTTGCGAATACCTGATGGATATGAAACAAGCGCGCTTGCATCAGCCGACCTTGAGGCTTCGTGCACATGCGCGAATGTTTTCCCACCTGCCGATAGCGGCAGTCGCTGGGACGCAGAGTTTGAGTGAGGTAGTGCGCTAGTGCTCTCGTCGGTTTTTTTTTTTTTTATTGCAAGGAAAATGGCGGAGCGACTGGAGCAGCGCAACTGCATCAAATTTTGCCAGAAACTGGGCGACAGCCAAGTGAAAACCAGTCGGAAGATTCAGACGGCTTTCGGTGACGATACTATGAGCAGCACACAGATTAAGGAGTGGTACAACCGGTTTAAAGACGGCCGCACATCGGTGGAGAGCGAGCCACGCTCCGGTCAGCCATCAACATGCCGAAATGACCTGGTCATTGCTGAAGTGAACGCTGTGGTGATGCGGGACCGTCTTGTGACTATCCGAGAAATTGCGGAAGAGGTGGACATCAGCACGTTTTCTGCGCATTCCATTATGACCGAAGATTTGGCCATGAAGAGAGTTGCGGCGAAATTCGTGCCGAAGGTGCTCACGATCGAGCAAAAGCAACTTCGTGTTGAAGTCTCACAGGACTTGCTGGATTCCACAAACAGTGACCCCGACCTCATGAACACCATAATCACTGGTGACGAGTCTTGGGTGTATGGGTACGACCCGGAAACTAAATCCCAGTCGTCACAGTGGAAGCATTTCATGTCACCAAGAGCAAAGAAGGTCCGCCAAGTGCGCAGCAACGTCAAAGTGATGCTGACTGCTTTCTTTGACTCCCGCGATGTGGTACACCACGAGTACGCACCACAGGGTCAACAATCACCAAAGAATACTACAGGGATGTCCTCCGTCGCCTACGTGATGCTGTGCGGTGCAAGAGACTGGAGTTGTGCTCAACAGGAAATTGGCGCATCCATCGCGACAATGCTCCTGCACATTCCTCGCACTTAAAACTTTTTGGCGAAAAACCAGACTCCTGTAGTCATCAGGCTCCTTACTATCCTGATATGGCCCCCTGTGACTTCTGGCTGTTTCCCAAAATCAAGAGGCCATTGAAAGGAGCGCGATATTCACACAAGAGAGGACATTATGGCTGCAACGATAGCTGAGCTAAACTCCATTCCAAAAGAGGCCTTCTCGGAATGCTTCCAACAATGGCAGCACCGCTAGGAGAAGTGTGTGGAGTCCCAAGGAGACTACTTTGAGGGTGATTAGGTTTCCAACGCTCCAGTTATGCCAGTTTTTTTTTTTCTTCGGCCAAAGGCCGGATACTTTTCTAACAGACCTCGTAAGAGTAGTTTACTAATCAAGCTTCAGACATTTCCCTTCAGTGTGACATTATGATAACTGATAGGTTTGTTGATTAAACAGCTAACTGCGTTTGTTTGCTGCCTACATTGTTAGTTAAACCACATGCCGTGTCCGTGCACAAGATGCTGTTCACCCATGATCAACAGATACGTCTGTCACAAAACTCAAAGATCGCACCGTCCTCAAAGTTTCCTCCCTTTCTCAGAATAAATACCACGCGATAGGCAGTTTTCTTTCAACAGTTTAATTTTATTTTACACCGAGGCTCTGCTTCTGGTGAAAAGTTTGAGTGTTCCATTTTATTTACGCTACTCGCAGTACGTTAGGGTATACATGATCAGAAAGCCTTGTTACACGTTTTGTCGGTATGCTTTATCATGATCTACACTATCCAATACTCATCCCTATGTCCCAATGCACATCATTCCCAGCAGTGTACTCGACACCATCGTGCTCGACACCACTAGATGGCTGTCCCTCATGCTTAGCAAACAAAGGAAGTCACAAAGGCCTACCTTCTTTAAAATAGGAAGACATTACGATGATGCCCGTTCACCTCTGATGAAACGCAGTGTGTACCAAGCAGCGAAAATCATTATTTGCTAGTGATATGCACTCACGACTCGATATAATGTGTGTCTTTTGAAAACTGTGGTAGCAAGATCACTACGATGCTAGGGAAGTTTGTCAGTGGGTATGATTAAGTCCGCTAGAACAAGGTTGTTCATTTATCTTGATTTCCTCGTTATGGCAGAAGCAAAGTTATCAACTAATGCAATCAACTCGAAATATAAAGGTGTCACCCACCTGATGTTTTCACCACCCTCGGCAATTTCGTGCTGGAGGCCCTCAGTCAGAGTGGCGACAAAGTCTTTGAGGTGCGAGTGCTCCAGCGCCCGCCACAGCTCCACCTCATTCTTCGCATCGAAAGGGTCAAGGTTGGACCGCAGTGTCCCACTGAACAGCACCGGATCCTAGGGGGAAAATGTTGAATGTATTTTTGCAAAAGTGTAACTGAATCGGGCTTTTCTAATCCAAAAATAGCTGCAGCGACAACACCATCGTTTGCCGGGATACCGAACTCATATATAGTTATTTTGTCATCGCGTTGAATTATATTGCATTCGAGATCAAAAGCGTACCCCTGACTTTACCTTGGTTATTTCTAAAGCTCTTTCTGAAGCATTCTACCTATGAATCATTTCCGGTGCACAAATCGCGCCATATGTGCATGGATGCGATGAAAGGCGACGTCACGTACGCGATCTAAAAGCAAAGAGCGAAGCATACCTCGGGGCAGGTTTTCATGGAGTGATTGATGTTAGAATGTTGAGAGGGAGGATATGGGGAACAGATATGCAGGAAGAGGAACGGGGAGAGAAATAATGCAGAGGGATGACGTGGAAAGGAGGTGCGGTCAGGACGAGGTGGTGTGGAGGTTGTAATGTTATATAGAGGAGGATGATTACCCACCATTCGCTGTCACGATAGAATGGGCACCTGCGTTCAGTCGATGGCAGAAAAGACGCACCCGGCGTTGTGCCTTCTGTAACGTTACTAATGTCCTCGACCGCTTTCCAGCCTCGCCGTGTACAACACATGACAAAAGCAAGACATGTATGGCTTCAATACCTTCTGTGAATATACAGACAACGGAGCAGTTGTCGACGTCCGAAGAGTAACTCTGCACGTCTGTAGCAAGCATCTGTAGCAAAATAAAAAAATTCCCAGGTGTCCTTAGCTATCGCCTAAGAGACGTGAAGGCGAAAGCCTTGTAAAGCCTAATGTAATACATCTTAATCCACCATAATCTTCCTTAATCCACCTTAATCCTCCTTCACCAACTTTAATCGACCTTAATCCGCCTTGACACACTCTAATCCTCCTTAATACACCTTATTCGACCTTATTCCACCTCAGTCAACCTTAATCCACAATAATCCACCCTAATTTACCCTAATCCACCTTAATCCTACTTAATGCAACTTAATACATCTTAATCAACCTTAATCCCATCGCTAATCAATAATTATTTACTTTACTATTCATTAATCATCACTTATACACGGCTGGGCCTGCTTTGGTTCGCTTCTGGACTTCCTTGGGTCACGTTACTCTCTGTACCTCACAAGGTGACCTTGAAACATAGAGATCTAAGGCTTTCGCCTTAAAAAAAGAACCAAAGCGTCGCTTCCATTGACAATCGTTTTCAATGGTTTCCGCAATTTCTGAGTGCGAAAGCACTGCTAGCCTACCATCCGGGATTTCACCTCAGTCTGTGTGAAGCCTCTTCATACAGCCCCGCGCTTTTGACGCGCATAGCTGCTGCTTCTTTTCACACATACGCCCGCATGCCTATGCGCGAAATAAATATAGAAAGTCAATCGGGATCGTCGTCGGAAATCTCTAAAGAGATTCGTCGCGCCAAGCGCCGCAAACAACGATCTCGGCGACAGAGGCAGAGGGAGTTGACCTACAAAAAACATGGTGCCAAGCGATTGCGACTGCAGAAATGGCATCGCTTCTGCAAAGGATTTAATTAGCAACCGGCCAAACAGCAGCCTAGTAATGCCTAACTTGGTGCAAGAAAATGGCTAATTTGGTCCAAGAAAACGGGCTTTCGCACGATATTCCGTGGTTGGCGTAGCCAAACCGTCTGTAATTGTTCTGCACAGTTTTTGTGGGGCAAATCTTTATCGAAAATCAATGGAAGTTTTACCTCGAAGTATACAGCTAGACCATTTAATGTAAGTAGCCTATAGACTTACGCTCTTATAGTGCTTTTCCCACCAATATATATAATTATATATATATATATATATATATATATATATATATATATATTGTGCAAACAACCAGTGCGGAAACTTGTCGTTGTAGTGAACTCTAGAAAAAAACTTACCTATTGAACTTTCTATACGGCAATTATCTGTGTGTTATATAATACCTAGGCATTGTAGAGCTCGGCCATATATACGCTATTTCCCCGAATGGACAACATATAGCAAGACAAATTAGCCTGCAGTGTCAAAGACCATCTGAATTTGCTTTCACGGTGAATCCGCTTTCACGAGACCAAATCTAGCAATAAGATGCGCGCTATTTCTCCGATCACCACACACTCAAGAGTCACCTGCGGTATGATGGTGAGCTGTCTGCGCAGGTCGTAGAGGCCGAGCGTGGATATGTCCAGCCCGTCGATGTTGATGGAGCCGCCGGCGGCTTCGATGATGCGGAAGAGAGCCAGCGTCAACGAAGACTTGCCCGCGCCCGTTCTTCCCACGATGCCAACCTGCGAGAACCAGGCACACGGCATGTTGGTTCGAGTCACGTGGTGTCAGTGCGCATTCGCACCCCGTTTCCCACTTAACCTGCGCCGCCATACTGAGTCGGCATAGCTAGACGCAGCTGATACTGTGAGATTAACAGGAATTATAAACTTATAATGTTCATCTGGTTTAGATTATTGAACACGGGGAGTTTACCCCACTGTGATATCATTTTCTGGTACAGAGTTACAGAATTAAAAATTTTGTGCTTCCGTTTTCTTAATTTACCAATATTTGAAACATCTTGTATGACATTCGCCGTAAATAAACTTCTGCTTCGTTCATACCTGTAAAATTCAGCTTCTGCTCTTAAATGCAATACATCTCATTCAAATTGGTTTAGCAGGTCTCTAAAGAAAGCATTTCTACGGTGTGTGCATGAATAATGAAATCGTAGTGGGCCCAGGGGCAAAGTACCTATTCGCAACTTCATATCGCGTCTTGGTAGGCCAGACAAACCAAAAGCTTCACAGGAAGACGAAGACATTGGATTGGTCAGCAATTCCCTAAGAATGGAATGCTCATCTTGAAGTCAACGGAAGTTGACAAAGTGACTTGCCCTCATCAAGGGCCTGGCGAAACATTATCGAAACATTGTCTACAGGCTGTGGATTTTCTTGTTTGGCCACTGCTCATAACTGGTACAGCAGAGCATTACGGCATGTTAATAACTCTCTAATACAATGTCTAGATAGTTGAAGGAGGCAACATTTGGAAGTAGTTCCAAGTGGGCCAGTTTACGCTAGTAACTTGGTCGGATGGCAATTCAAAATAAAACGAAGAATGTACTAGCGAAGTGGGTCGGAATATTTTGAGGCCAGTAGGAAGCCTTGAGCACCAAAACATTTTACGACTGCCCAGTAAATCATCGCGGCAGGATGCGGCAATAGTCGACTTGCCAGTATGAAAACAGCCCAACGATTTAAAGAAACTACGGCCAATTTAGTTTATCTGGTGAAATGAATGCAGATGTGCTGACTTGAACACCAAACAAGACCCTATAAACGGACGCATGAGGCCCTCAAGTGAAAATCGGCTTTCTTAATTCTCATAACCAACTGCTCGCAATCAATATTTCATTCTCCTCAGCTTGTCTTTAAAGGCTCTCAAGACACTTGCAATATTTTCTACCGTATCTGAACAGATGCACCCAAGCAATCAGTGCATTGCATCTAACTGGAACGCGAACCTTTTCTCCTGGCTTGATGTCGCACGTGATTCCCTTGAGGACGAGGTCCAAATCTGCTCGGTACCGCGTCGAGTAATTCTCGAAGGCGACTTCTCCAGTGATTGGCCACGAAGGATCAGGCTTGAAGTAAGGATTCTCCCACGGAGCCTGAAAGCGAAATTCAGGGTGATCCTTTTGAGCATAGTGATAGTAATTTCTCACACGTAACCTTATTCTACGTACAAGCTAATACTTAAGGTTAGAATAAAAATGAACTTTCATTTTAACATACATAAGTTGATGACAGTTCTAGATATGCTGTTACGTAATTCTTGCCAGATTGAAAGGCTTGGTAGGCAAGGAGTGAATCAAAACCAAATCAGGGTGGCAAGGCAAGCCAACACAGAGTCCGTAATCATGAAGCATACAATACGACAAATTCACAATCACAACATATCATTAGTCATTGGTCTGCGGCCGCTAAAGTACCATCTGCATAACGTCCCCCCGTTCCCAGCACTTCGCTCTGCTTGCTTCACTCTGCTTGCCTCCGTATGAGGCCTCGTGGTGAAGCATTGGTAAACAACTAAAACTGCAGAAGTCAAAGGGGTAAATGAAAGAAAAGAAACTCAATATTATCCAAATAACCATTTTAAACTGAGCTCGGCAAACAGATAGAAACAATCATTCAATAAAATAGCACATTACTGCAAATGGTGCAAACACAACGCATGAACTATAAGGTCAATGTTTGGTGAAAACGAAACATGTTTTCGTATTTACCTTAACGGTTCGCTGAAAACATGCGTTATGACCCGTCTGTAATCCACCAGCACATTCATTGTGCGTTGTATTCCAAGGCGCAAATTCACTTGATAATATTGTACTAATACAGGCCCCGTTATCGAGAAACCATTGGAAAAGAAAGTTGCTTAGATACCTCTTGCGCCACCTTGGTGTACTCCAAGCAGCGCTCGACCGAGACAAGGTTCGTTTCCGTGTCAGAGGTACAACGGACCAGCATGTTCATCGTCATCGTGACCTATATAAAACGGTAGGTAACAGAGTCATACTAGGTAAAACGAGATGCATCTTTGCAATCCAGGACACGTTACGATCGAGTAAATACGGTATGCGTGCTGACGTAGCGCACTAAATATAGCAGATCGGCACTCACCGTAAGGGAGTAGCTGACGGAAAGGCCAGCCATGCCGGGAGACAGAGTGTCTCGGCTGCTGACCGCAAGTAACGCCGCTATTAAAACTATGGTGTAACCGATGAACTCCAGCCTTGTGGCGAGCCACCTGGGAATCAAGGAGACAAGCACACAGATGCCGTTCAGATCAAATTCAATTTCTGTGCTGAACTGTATATAGAGAAACCGGAAGGAGCGGCGAATGAAAAAGTTTCATTGCTCGTTCGCAATTGTTAATAGCTCCACGACCATTGCCCCCTCGGCAACTGTAGTAAAAAGTGCCCATGCATTCCATATCGCCCAATCGCCTCTAGTGATGGCGACTATAATAAAGCCGACATCTCTGTTAACCGTTAACCTGACTTTTCACTTTTTCTAGCTTATAAGCTGGCCAGTTGAGTGGACCTGCATATATCTTGAACAAGGGTAATAAATTCATTTTATTTTGACCACATTTCGTTTAGATGTTTGTTGTTGCACTTGTATAACATGACCGACATCTTGCGTTCAAATGAATGTGACAAGGCCATACATCTTGAATAATCGTATTTCATCGCACTCCAAAAGTCATCTGTTAAAAAAAGCTTCACAATTTTGCAAAGACGAGTGCAATAAGCACAACTACGACTGCGGCTGTTTCTCGCCACTCAGTTCATGCCACCATTACCAGTCACAATGCGTCCATTGCTACTCTTGGCTATGTTAACTTTTCTCTCGTATCCCTGAACAGTACAAATAACATGATGAGCAGAACGTGTCCTACTCCCCACTCCGCTCAGCCAGCGAGCGGCAGAATGCACAGGCGCGCATGCGCCGAACGCTCAGCCGCGAGCGGATGGGTGCCTCCGTTCCACTAGAGCGCTCGCCGAGCGAAGCCAACACCACCCAGATAGCACAAAGCCTGGTTGCCTCCGATTCAGGATTTCCTGCTACCTGGCCCGAAATTTCCATTGCCAAGCCTGGCGTGACGAAAGCGATGACATCGAGATCACCGCTGCTTACTCGGGAGCATCCCCATTAGATTCTATGGCAGTCGGGCCAGGCAGCATGACGTCATGGATTGGAGTGAACAGGCCTTGTGCTATCTAGGTGGCGCTGGCCAAGCGCGAAAGCGCGGCGAGTGAGATAGACGAAAATACAAGATAGCTGCTGCCACTGCTGCGGGTCTGCTGACCTAGCTGCTCGGGAGATAATCTGCATCTTTGACAAAGCACCAAACGAAACGTAATCTAGGTAAAACCTCGGCCCCAAAATCAACGCTTGTGAACACGATCGACGGCTTCTTGACGAGTACACAAATTGCACGTCAAGCGCCTTCGACCAGGCGATTGCGCAGCTTCGTGTGACAATGCACCAGTGTTTAGAGTACCAAAAAAGCGTCATTTTTAATGTCAAACGAAATGCACTGCTCAGCACTACATACTGTTTTGCTATAATATCACCTTTTGCCACTAGGTAGAGCATCAAGTGACTGCGCGCGTTCGTACGCTCACCTAAAAGCATATAATCTCGCGGCTAATCTTTCTGCCTCACCGACTTGCCACGATGCTGGGGAAGTAGGTGCTGTGGTTGATGTCAGGTCAGCTCGTCCGAGTGGGCGACGAACCGCTCACCGACTCCGTAGGCCCGGATGGAGCTGCTGCCGGTCACCGTCTCCGAGAAGTGCACGTAGATGGGCGACCGTGACACGGACTCGAGGCGCTTCAGCTGCCGCGACGTGGCGATGTAGACTTTCTGCACACCAAAGGGAACCGGTGGCACATACGCATCAAACATTGCGCCAGCAATAGGAGGGAAACTAGATAGTGAACGTTCATGCAAGAACGCCCGTGTCCCGTGCATTGTGGGCACGTTATAGATCCCCTGGTGGCCCAAATTAATCCGGAGTCCTCCACTACGGCGTGCCTTTCATGTCGCTCTACAATTTTCTCATTGTCATTTTTCATCTAACTATAATGAGTGAGAAGTTGATAAATTAACTAAGACTAATGATCTAATTAGGGGGAATGCAAAAATAATCTGAGTATATCCAAGCGACGGCAAAGAGCATTACCTCGGCTCTGTCCAGCTACTTAGCATTTGCATATTTTTTATGTTTGGCCTAACTTAACTGAAACACCCTCTATACTAACCCCTCAACCCTGAACATTGAGGATATAGCACAACTAGAATGGGAAGTAAAAATCACAGCACGAGCAATTGCAGAAAGAATATTACACGTAAATTTGAGAGAGAGGAAGACTGAAGTATGACTCTCAAATGTTAAGGGAAGAAGAAATAAACACTATGAGCTGGCGATGCTCTCAATGTGAAGTAAAATATCTGCTGCACGCGTTCGCTCTCCTATGCATGCCTTCTCTATGATATACCTCAGGGTCCAGAACCACAGCTTGAGCAACGGTTTCCTAACATAACGCTTTAGCCTGTCCTACTCTCTTTTTCTCTCTCTTCCTTTCTCTCCCTTTCTCTCGCTCTCTCTCTCTCTCTCTCTCTCTCTTATACTTTAGACTCGAACATGGAAGATAGAAATCCTTGTAGAGGCCTCGACCCTACTGACTGTGTTAATACAAGTGTGTTGCCAATCACGCGTTTTACCACCAATTAGCCGCTGCTGAACAGCCATGTTGTTATAAGCACGCCTTGGTCGCCGACTCATCAGCAATTTCTGGTAATTTCGTTGCGTTAAAATATGGCGCTAAACATGTCTTGATATATTTCATTGCTACCAAACATGTTAAAATAACGCTTTCGGATACATTTTAGGCCGTTTGTGGAAGGGTTTCTGTGCATAAGGTTCCGTGGCGGGGTCCCATTATAAGGCGTTGCTGTGTTAAACATACGGGGACTACAGCAAGTGACCGTGTAACATCCTGCGTGTAGTGGCTGAGCCACTAATAGTGTGTTCAGGGTCTCCTGTTTTGTTTACTTCCAGCCCTTTAAGGACGAGACATAGAAAAAAATGTTTATTTTCTATCTCAATCTGCAAAACACATCAGGAATAAGCATAATCAACAAAAAGAAAAATATTTTGCGGAATTTTCTTTCCAGCAGTAGTGTCAACACACCAGGCTGGAAACTGGAAGTGGGCTTCACCCCAAACCACCTATGGCTTTGTTTTCAATTTGTATAGAGAGTGCTCATTATATGTGAGCCATAGGTGTACATTTCATTCTGCTTTACATCACAAGTGTGACACCACTGCAGCTGGATATCTTGGATCGGCCTGTCTCCTCTGACCTTGCTTTCAAGAGACCGTGAGTCGTATACCCAACTGCTACTTCCTCGCCCAGTGTTCCTGCTCCAAACCAACGAATGACGCTTGCTGCCTGTCAATCAGTGTTGGCCGAAGCATTTAGCCAGAAACTTCGCACTCAATACTGAAACTCGGCAAGAAAAAAACATTTTCTAGTACGTTGCCTGTAGGCAACACTCGTCAACAAAGGGCTAGCCTTATATTTCCTTGCTTCATTTTTGTTACTGCGCAGTGGAAGGACACATCGCACAGCGTACCTGTATGAAGTAGTAGATGAACAACAGCGGTATGACGGCGCTCAGGAAGAGGGGCGTTTGCAGCGCAATCAACAAGAACGCCACCACGGTGCGTAGGAACTGAACAAGCAGCATGCGCACGTTGAAAGGGAGCGTCACGTCAGCGGCGTCAACGTCCTTCGAGAACCTGCGGCCGAGAACAAAGATCACGAAGGCAATGGAATAAAACATGAACACTTCATACAAAACCGCAGTTTCGCACTAAAGTGCAGTTTGCAAAAGGCCCGTGACACCACTTCGCTCATCAGATGTGTCGCTGCATTAGCCCACTCCCCTGTTCCGCCTCTACCACTCTGTCCCTCTCACCCCGCCAAGTTCTCCCCATTATACCTGCTTACTTCTCCGAAAGCTGAGTTTTTTATGCATAGAAATAAAACCTTTTTCAGTGAAGAAACATTTCCTACACATACAGCCCATCCATGTTATTTTTGCACTGCTCCCGACACTCACCATGCACGCTTCAGATGGGATCGGCCCACCTTTAATCATATATGCCTCTGGGATCGATACGCGCTGCAAAACTCGGGTACAATGTTCACAGCCCAGTGTTATTGCGAGAGCATTATAGGTGAACTTTGCCCACTTTGGAGGTATTTACCAGAAAATAAGGGCCGATCAAGAACGCTGTACAGTCAATTACGGGATCTCGGAGGGCGAGCTTTCACGTGGTAATAATGTGACAAACTAGCACTTGACGCCCCCTGGAGACGTTTCAGACAGCAACTTTGGAACGAGGGAAGCATGCGTGCGATCGTGGTGCCGCCTAATAGCGCTATAGGCGACAGCGAGGCTGTATATAACAATTTCCTCTTCGAGGGAAAAAAATTGTCCAGGCTCTGCGGGTTATTGCTTTATGAAGTCATTCATCTGTTTCAGTGTCATCCTCTTGCGCATGTGTGCCTTCTTGCTTCACACGCCTAAGATCAATTACGGAAGGATGTTGTGTGCGTTCCAGAACATGCATTTCAGCATATATAGTGCGTCTTGTGGTTATCCGCTGTTTGGGACCAGGTTGTAATGGCTGACTCACGGTTTAAATAAATGATTTGCCAGATGTCGGTTACCAGTTCAAGGCAGCAGAAGTACTGAACTTCATTTTGCTGACAGCTTCAAGACGAACTGCGGTGAACTTGGACACGCTTGTCTTCAAGTAGGTACGAAGCTGGTCCACGCTTTTCAATGATCTTCTTGGGTACAGAGAACTGTGAAGACAACTTTCCGTGGACTTAAGATAATTTAGCACGCACGTAATCACTAACGGTAACGCTAGGCTCCTTGTCACCGTGTTTTTCGTCGGTGTAAGCCTTCGAGCTCAGTTGCTTTCTTTTGTTACACATTCTCGCAAAACCTACAGCTTACTCGCTGGGTTCAAGCGAAAACATTCGTCAGGCAGTCCTACCAGTCAAGTCTAGTTCGAGGCTGGAGTCTATGAAGGAGAAAAGTGAGTGCAACTCCAGTAGTCGTGTGTGCAGTGCAATGTTTCTAATCATGACAAATAATTTGTCGACCTCCTGTCCCCAGCAATCATGATGCACGAGCTTCATGAAGCAAGTGCCAGCAATCAAGTTGTCAATTAAGTTATGCAATACACGAGTACTTGTTGGCCTGACTATTAGCCATCGTCGAAAGAGTTGATGCCTTACTTCCACGTGCTTGTGGAACACTATGTTCTTAGTGAGATTCTGAGCCATGTAAAAGAACTGTCATTCCTACAACACTGACACGTCGTCCTGTGAAGCTGGCTCATGAATCACACACAGGAATCAGTTGCACCAAAGATGGTCTTCAAGAGTTCTATTGGTGGTCATGCATGGAATGTTACATTGAAGAAATTGTGTGCGCGCGTGTGATTTGCCAGTCATGCGTCAAATCGGCCCACCCCTCTGCAGATCCAGTGCAACCGGTCACTTTTCTTGCGAAAGCTTGGGAAAAGGTCGCTATCGACATCGTGGGGCCCTTCACGCAAGCTTCAGCCTACTGCCGCTTTGCCATTACGATCACTGACTACTACAGCAAGGGGCCAGAGATGACTTCGTACGTGACGCGAGTACGTCCACGGTAAAGACGTTCCTACTTGAACTTTTTGCACGAGAAAGATATCCACGTTACCATGCATCCGATCATGGTCCCCAATCTTCACAACAAAGTTTGAAGAATTCCTCGCAGAATGTGGTGTAACTCACTACAACTCCTCTGTATATCACCCTCAAGCTGACAGGTTGGTGGAAAGCTTTAACAGGGTCTTCATGTCATATATCTAAATGGCATGTGTTCGAACAACATGAGATAAAAACAGCGATGTTTGATCACCTGATAATGTACCGCTGTATGCCACACACTATTACTAGAGTTGCACCCGCTGTTTTCCCTTCACGGACAATAGCCTCGAACTAGACTTGACATACCAGTACTGCCCGACGAATGCTTCATCTCGAACCCGGCGAGAGCACTCGATTTCTCGCGAGAATGTGCACAGAAAAAATTAAGCCAGTTCTATGCTTGTGAAATCTCATGAAACAGCGGGGCTCTGCCAGCGTGGGTGTATAACGTACTGGGTATGACGCTTGCCTTTGAACCGCGAGTTATCATCATCATCATCATTCTATAGTTATGTCCCCTGCAGGACGAAGGCCTCTCCCTGCGATCTCCAATTACCCCCATCTTGTGCTAGCCGATTCCAACTGGCACCTGCACATTTCCTAACTTCATCACACCACCTTCTTTGCTGCAGTCCTCGACGGCGCTTCCCTGCGTCGCCTTCGGACCGTGGGTACCCGGGTTCAAATCCCGCCTCGCCAAGAAAGATTTTTTCTTTCTCTTTCTCTCTCTCTCTGCTTCTGTTTCTGTTTCTCTCTCTCTCTGCTTCTCTTTCTTTTTCTCTCTCTCGCTCTCATTTTCTCTTTCTCTCGCCCATAGCAAGTTGTGTTACAATAGTCCGTACAATGCAACCATATATGGTTCCCATAAATGCATGTTCTAGAAGCGTGGGTCTATGGCGCAATGGTTATGACACTTGCCTTCGGACCGTGGGTACCCGGGTTCGAATCCCGCCTCGCCCAAGAAAGTTCATTTTGTTTTCTTTATTTCTCTCGCTCTCTATCTGTTTTTCTCTCTCTGCACCTCCTCTCTCGCCACTCTCCGACCCCTGGTGGCTGGCGCTGATCAATCCTCGGCACGCTTGCAACTTCGGCCTTAAACAGCTCCGCTGTTAAAAGAAACTGAGGTCGACGATTTACAGAGACAAAAAACGCGGTGCCAAAGAGCCTAGCTTTACCCTTGGGGATTACGTGCCGGTTAAGTTATCTGGAGTTCATGGAAATTGTCTCCACAGTTCTCTGTTCCCAAGAAGATCATTGAAAATCGTGGACAGGCTTCGGACTTACTTGAAGATGGGCGGGCGTGAAACGGGTCAAAATTCACTGCAGTTCGTCTTGTAGTTGTCAGCAAACTGAAATTCGGTACTTTTGCTGCCTTGAACTGGTCACCGACATCTGAGCAATCATCATGTATTGAAAATACCCACCCATTACAACATGGCCCCTCATCATCGGATAAGCACAAAAAGTGCACTATATGCTGAAATGCATGTTCCAGACCGCACGCAACATCCTTCCGTTATGCAAAAAATAATCTCAGTATCTCCAATCGATGGCAAACAATATTACCTTCGTTCTATCCAGGTACGTGGCATTTGCATATTTTTAAATCTTGGTGCATGATAGTTGGGACACCCTATAGTAGTATATGCCGTGCGCACGATGTATGTACGTTGCAGTCGTGGTGAGGGTAATTTGAAGAAAGGCGAATTTCACCCCGCTAGCGTGAGATTTTTGCGACGCTTGTTTTGAGGCTAAATTATGTGAGACTGCGTTTCATGTGCGATGCGTATTTAGGGGTTGTCATGAAAAATCATGGATTTCTCAGAACCTGTCCTTAATTAAGTACAATGCTTAAAGAGTTATTGAGAGGCCACGAAGCATCTGGTCCAATATTCAGCACCCAAACAATAGTTATACATGTCCCGTTTCTGAAACTTACGTAGTACATGTCTGTGTTCCAGAGATATATACCAGAGCGGGACCATAGCAGAATCAGTCAAGTGACCTGGCTGCACAGTTCTCTGATAAATGGGCTTACGCAATTCAAGGAAGGACATTTTCAAGTACCCATACAAGACTGTCATTGATTAATTCCCATTTTATGTTTGTCACAGCCAGTAACCTACTATTACAGCATTTCACAACAAAGTATTCCAGTTTCTGTTGTGTTTGTATCTCAATAGTTCAATAAAAGTCGACAAAAATCAACTGTAGTGATAATTTGTCTACAAAGCGCTCGCCTTCTATGCATAGAACGCTTAAGGACACAAACGTGTGCATGAATTAAATAGCGAATTATATAGGGTGTCCTTTCTTATGTCAGGAGGAGGAGGAGGAATGAACGTTTATTGCTAGAAACAGCGAGAAAGTGTTCTTTCTTCGCCCTAGGTGGGCGGCTCTCTCAGTCCAGAAAGCCGTTGGCTAATGCCGCAGCCCGGGCCCGGTCCACCAGACTTCGCTGATCCTCCAGGCTCTGTGCCGTCAACATTGCCTCCCACGTTTCTTCGGTGGCTTGTATCGTTTCTGAGGCATCGTCTTGACTGTTTTTCTCGCGGTGTGGGCACACCAACACCATGTGTTGTAGGGTGTCTGGTACATCACAATATCGGCATAGGTATGAGAATTTAGTGGGATGCATCCGGTGCATGATAATTCCATGGACATATGTATTTGTTTGTAGTCTGCGGAGGGCGGTGGCTTCTTCCTTGCTTAATTTTGGATGTGGTAAAGGATATTCTCTTCTTTCGAGTCGGTAATGTTGCAGTATTACGGCGTAGTTGATGGGAATGTCCTCCACCCTCGTCGATTTCCGGATCCCGTGCGGCAGGAAATCCCGGCTGGTATGTTCTCGGGAGACAGCATGTGCTGCTTCGTTTCCTGCCAGGTGTTCGTGGCCTGGGGTCCATGTCAAACTATCTTTTTTTGTTGTTGCAGATACCAACATTCCGTTTTTTCATCTTTTTTGCATTTAAGAGGAGGACATTACTTTCTAAACGAGTTTTATAGTGCATAACTTGCTAATTGACAAAGTCGTGCCAATTATGTTTTTAATTATTAATTTTAGTGCCCATGTTACAAAGGTGCAAATGAGCCTATTAACATACAGGGCCTATTCAGTTGGAACTAATTTTGTAAGTAGTACCAGTTTCGAGGTGTACGTCAAAGTATGGGGCGAAAATGCCTTGGTGTCATCTGTATTTTCTTTCTGCACTGTGAATATATGCAATGCTCGAGGGTAGTATTCAGGACACCAACTCATTTTGCTGACTTTGACTTCGTATATCTCGTAATTAGTGCTAGTTACAAAATTGGTTCTGATTGAATAGGTCCTGCGCGCTTACGGTCTCTAATTCCGCCATTACGACATGTACCCTTAAGCGATTAATTAAAAATATAATTAGCGCGACTCTTTCAGTTAAATGCTGCTGCACTTGCAAGTTATCTGGAATGTAATGTCTGCAGTTAAGGTAACTCTGTTGAACAAGCGGAATATTTGGTATCTGCAGCAGGGTCCTTCAAAAATCGACATAAGAAAAAAGAAACACTCAGTGCATGTGAGCAAAACAAAAAAGCCTACATATAAATGCCGGCAAAAGAATGCTGGCCATGGACAAGCCACATTGTGACCGTCATGCAGAAGTCGTTGGCCCGTACGGCGGCCAACCACGGCCACAATGAAGTAACCAGTGGCCACGACGTCGGCCCGCTGCCGACTGCAGACCACCTACCGGTGGTCTGCAAACAGATTCAACACGTGCAAAAACTGAGCCCGGCCCGACCCAGAAGGCTGAGATCGGGCCTTCGTCTCTTTAACTGGCCATGGGCGGCCTCTCGATTTCCTGCCGAGCTCATTTTTGTGCTTGGGAGAATTAGAGGACCAAGGTGTCTCGCCTATGCATTTCTATTGTCTTTGTTAACAAGGCTGATACAACAATCGAGCTGCTGCGCTGAAAGACAGAGGTTTGATCCCACAATCTGTGCCAGGCATTTAATTATAGCCATACAGGTGCACTTCACCATCTGTGCAGGTACTAACAAAAAACTGGAGGTGCGTTGAATTTACGTGAGCGCGTCGCATTGTGCAAGGAAACGCAAGTTTGTAAGAGATGCGAGATATAAAAATGTAGCTTTCATAAATGAGAGTGTACAAAGTCATCCGTGACGTGCGCGCAGCGGTCAAGACACCACAATCTAAGTATGCTATCGCATACTAGATTTAACGGTGCTTTGTTGTGGCCTAGCTTTTTTTTCTTTTTTTTCCGAGTGCTATCAGGCGTCTGGCATTTGCCGCCGGGCTCTGGAGCCAGCTGTTTGCTTCCTGTAGTCGGACGACACAGACGGCAGGTGGCGTCACCAGCACGTAGTTGGTTGGTTGGTTGGGATGTTTATTACAAGACACCTTATCAGCTTAATATCTGATATGGTTTCTCTTTGAGCCCAAGATAACAAAGTTAATATTATTATCATTATTATTACCAGCGTGCGCGCTCACCTGTTGAGTATGCGGCCCATGGGCGTGGTGTCGAAGAAGGCCATGGGTGCGCGCAGCACGCGGTGCAGCATGCGATCGTGCACCACGCGGCTGCCCTGCAGGATGGCCAGGTTCAGCCACACACCACCGAACAGCACGAATGCGGCTGCGGTCGCGAGAACGACGGGAAAGAAGGTGTGAGAAGTAAAGAGGCCGTTGGTGCGCAGACAATCAAAACGACGGCACTTAGCGCAAAATTATTTTAACCCATATACACTAAACAGCCCAGTCACCACCTTTTGTTGTGATAGCAATTATATGGACACTACAGGCGCATTTCTGCCGTCGCCGTGAGGTTCCGTGCAAAATCCAAGGGCGATAAAATCGTCGCCGCGCGCCGTATGCTGTATGTGCGAGTGAAAGCGTTCAAGGGTGAGCCGGGCAATGGCGGCTCAATCTCGCGCACACAAGGAGGAAAGCGGGGAGGAAGCGTGCCGTCTTCCGTCGCGCGCAAGGCTCCGGGGGGAAGGGAGGAAGGGCATTCTACTCCAGCGGCTGATGCGTATGGTGCAGCCGCGCGCGCCCGCCCGGACCACTCTATCTTGAAAGTCATCTGCGACGGGGACAGAGTCTGCCATGCGCTGTGTTTCCGCGGATCACGTTGCATCACGTTGATGCAAGATGGAGTACGAAGGTCGATTGGCTCGCTGATGCCACCACGCTTCCTCACTCCAGCGTTCTGACAGCGAGTTTCCGCGGTCATCGAGTGAGATGTGTTCATGTTGGCTTGTGCGTGCGTGACACCGTGCTTGTTAATTTGGTTAGTATGCCTATCTTTACAAGTTTACATGGCCGATAAAACTAATCTCCGTACTTAGTATAGCTGTGTGCTAATTTTCTATCGCAATCGATGCTTCGCCTTTCGGGCGAAACTACAGCTCTTTTTTTTTCCTGATTAGCTGTATGCCAACAAGACTCAGTCTCCGGTTTAACCTTCCTGCCGTTCATTTAGCTTTCTCTTACTTTTTACTCGTTATATAGTTAGTTTCTAAGGGATACAAGAGTCTGGGTACATTTCATTTGCCTATTTGACACTCAAAGATACCATGTTTGACTCCGTTTTCTATCTTCTAACGACGTGCTATGCTGTTCATTTTGTGGTAACATAACATGACGCCTTAGATATACATTTGCGCTCGTTTAATTAAATACTCAGAAAATAGTATTTAAGGCCTAATAAATTATGATGATACCGTTAACTAGAACCCCACAGGAGCAGGGCGTAGTATGACCGGCGGGAGAACATTAAACGATAGCCGATTGGGTTCGACTAGCGCCGTTTCACACTGTGTTAACCCTCGCTCGCGGGATGGACTGAGTGCAAAGGGGATTCTGAAGAGCCATATTAATTATTAAGCCATTTTAGATAGGCAAATTGAGCTGCTGGAATACCGAAGAGGTAAGCCTTAGTGCCATACAACAAAACATTATGCAGATACCGCGCACTGTTGGAATCGATGTTATGTGAAGCATTTCGTGCGTAGCTGGCTACCCAGCGTCGTTTGCCGTCGCGGTTTGTGTAAGGCGAGCAGCTATGCGTCGGAAAGGGAGCATGTGTCTGACGACAGCAGCGAGATGCTGACGACGATCATCTGATGGTGCCGGCCATGGTTTCTACTTCGGCTGTTCGACGCCATGCTTAGGACATACCGATCGTTGGGTTCTGCATAGTTACTAGACGAGGGCAGGTGAGAGAAACACGAAATTTGACGTCACTAGCCACTACGCGGTTTACAGTAATACGTACCTTTGCCTATGTCATGTGGTCTATGTTAAAATCAAATCGCATTTGCGCTCCGGTGATTAAACACTAAAATGCCTGTTTGACCTAAACCGATCGTGAAAGCGTATGGTACAATGTCGCACAGCATCTCCGTACATTTAGCAGCTACGATGAAAGGACTGGGTAATGTGTGCAGGTCACGGATGTAGTGAAGTGGCGCACACACAGTGTCCTGAAGCGCGAACTGCCATGAGGGAAGAATGCGAGAAACTGGGGTGTCACTCAAGGAGCTAGTAGGCTTTGAGGCACGTGAGGAATTTGCGTGCGATCGTGGTCTAATGGTTAGTGCGTAGGGCTGACGTGTTGGAAGTCAGACGTTTGATTCCACCTCTGGCCACGCGTCTCTCTTTATTGAAGAAATCCGAAAAGGACGCGGAGAAAGAACCTACCTACCTATACTCTGTTT
The DNA here is from genome assembly GCF_013339745.2 of Dermacentor silvarum. Classification (NCBI taxonomy): domain Eukaryota; kingdom Metazoa; phylum Arthropoda; class Arachnida; order Ixodida; family Ixodidae; genus Dermacentor; species Dermacentor silvarum. Next base: position 140,185,657 of record NC_051162.1, read on the forward strand.
CATACTTTGCGTGCGACGCTGTGGAAGCTACGCAAGAAATTCAGTGATCAAAATGTATCACTCCGCGCGTTTCGTGGTCGCACATGTTCTCGCGAGCCTGCGCATGAGGCTGCCACGAGGGGCTGCAAATAAAAAACGCGAAAAGGATAACAAGGAAAAGCAAAATGATCTGAACCAACATATTATTATCCGTATAACTTAGCATGTTCATTTTTATGAATTGAAACATTTTTCGTTTGCTATTTAGCCTGAGTAAAGAACAATTTCACATAATCGCTAGCAAAAATCCAATGAATTTCCTATGAGTTGTAAATGTGGAAGCATTAATGTTCAATTGAAAGCCATTCAGCGGTCCTTCGAGTTTTGCGCTGCGAGTAATGTACCATAGCGGTACGTGCTGCCCGAGCCAGCACGCAGTACCAGCTTCCGGTGCCAGCGTCGCATTCCACCGACGTCCTGGGCAACGAGAGACCGAGGAAGCGCGTCACGCGACTGCCTCGCCGATGACCACCAGTTAGCCCCGCGGCGTCGCAGCGCCGTATCTGCTCTGCCGAGGGGCGATGGTGACGTGGCGTCGCGGCGATGCCCTCTCACTTCACGCAGCACCTGGCTCGCCAGCACTGCTGCAGGTCTTCTAATTGGGCCACACTGCTCCGTCGAGGCACGCTCATGACGTGGCATCGCAGCCAATGGGAATATAGGTGTCGTTTCGCTGCTAGAGACACCGGTGGCTTTATCGCTCAGTGGGTCATTTGATGCGCAAGCATCAAAAACATTGAATTATTTCTTGTTGCGACCACAACTACTGCCAGAAATCTTGATAGCTTCCACAGAGTTGCACGCTATGCATGAAACGCAGTATGCCTACGGCAATGTGCCTGGAGCAAAGAATGCTTCGTCCGTAAAACACTGAAAGAACCAAATACGGGTGGCGACCCTACCATGAAGGCTGTGCACCAGCTAGCCGTGGTGTCACATATTTATGGCAGTGTATATTTAGGAAAAGTTTAAGCATAAACCGTTAAAGGACAGCACTGCAGTCTTGAAAACCCCGGATGCTGAGCCTAAAACAAAATACTGCGAAATCGATGACGTCACTGGCACTATGGCTTGGCAATTAAAAAAACATGATTTCACAGTTGGTTTCTGTGATAATAATCAACACTTTGTGATCAAACAAGCTCAAATAATATCAAACAATTGAAAATTCTGTTTTGACACTCCAATCATGTAAAATTATCAAGTGCTTCATTTCAATGCCCCATTAGGAAAAGTAAAGGTTGAGCTAGGCGGTGCGGATTATTCTTGTACCTCTGCTAAGAGAAAGACAACGAAATTTATTACGAATCAACGCAGCTTGATGTATGCAATTACCTCTGTCATGCGAGACCACAGCGAAAAAAAAAGTTTCACAGTCACTTTGGCATACGCTAAAGAGGATGAAGGCCTGCACGCTCACCAAATATTCATTAAATTACTTGGAATTTTTATTCGAATGCGTTGTTACTTCCTATTACTTGTTTTCTCCCACCAAAGGTCGTGGGTTCAACTCCCACCAATGGTCGTGGGTGGCACCATCAATTTTGGTGTCATAACGACAGACGGTCAATTTTTCGATAACGCCGGACATCAGATCTTTCGACCCCTGACTTAAGGATTTCGCCTTAATAAACATACTTGGGTTAACTGTATGGTTCTACATATTGGAACAGCAGCACCTAGAAATCAGAGAACACAAGAACGTAGAACGGATGCCACGCCACGCCGTGTTCTCGAGTTCTTCTACACTTTGTCTTTTCGTGATACCGCTTCAAAGAATAGAACCAACTGGCCCATAAAGGTCATTTGAATTAGTTGGCGGAAGAGTGGCACACGCATCACAGGCGTGAGTATACCTGTCTTGTCTGACATTAGTTTTTGCATGTTTGTCTATTGTCTATTGTCCTTTTGTCTTTTGGATCAAGCACCACGGCTCCGCTCAACAGAAACGCGCAAGGTGGTGCGTTTCGATCGAGTGACCATCGAGGCACTTTGGCCCATCGAAATTGCCGACGCCCACCAGACTCCTACGCCAAACGCGCCCTGGAGCGCGACACTCACTCTCTACGAAGCCGTACATGGCGTACATGCCGAGCCGATAGTTCTTCTGCGCCGGGTCCGTCGCCAGCTCGGGGTCGAGTGCGTCGTTACTCCAGACTCCGAGCCAGATGCTGCCGCCTATGTTGAATGCGTGCGATATAATGAAAGTCGACAGCGAGGCCAGCGTTATCCACGTCCCCATGGCCTTCACGAAGTCCCAGTACACCCGCCACTTCACCTACGTGCATGCAGAAATACGAACATAAAGGGTATAACCCAACTTACATGCAGTAGGCAATGAAAAAAAAAGTGAATAAGAAGTGAAACGTGGAGGGGACAAGGTCGCATGTCCGAAAGAACCGTACCAGATACAAGGAGCGCTAACTGACATGTTGGTTTCATTGTAAGCAGCCCGCAAAAGACAACGGTAATTTTAAAGGAAACCCCAACGAGCGCTGTCTGTCGACTGTATATTCATCCTGAGAAACGGGCTAATATGCAAACATTGAAAAAAAGAAACAAATACTCTGAATTTAGTTTATGCATCGTAATGTTACCGAAAGTGCGGACCGTTTATTAAGAAAGCGTGCCGGGTTCTGACCATACGTGTTAATGTCACTATTGTGATTGTGTATTTCGTCTTTTCCACAGCCTGAAGGTGATTACAAGACAATCTAGGCATGCGTGAAATAGCTGAAGCAGCTTACGTTGTAAAACATAAGATATGGGGCATCAGCCAGGTTTCGAATAACGCTATCAAAAGAAGAAATTGCTTTTATTCGTGACTTGGATTTTTTCTTGTACGTATGACCTTCAAGGATTTTCGTTTCCTTCATTCCAAGTTAGCATAATAGCACGTTTTCAAGAGCAAACTTTCAATTGACAGACAGCCCTTGTCACGCGTTTTCCCCAAGTCGTCGTTTTAATCCGTTTGAGCGTGGTTTACAATGGATAACTCCCAGCCTGCCCGCTTCATTATTCTTGACCAGTTCCCCCTCAGACAGTACTAGACAGTGCGTACAATAGTGACCAATTGACACAGCGCTGAGGCCGCGCCACGCTTGGTTGATGAGGCTGCGCCATGTTTACCGATCCAACTTCTGATGTCTCTTCCACGGTGAGCTTGGCCTTGGATGCCCTGGCTACAGATGGCTGCTTGCTCTGCGCCACGCTACTTCCGCCGGCGCCACCCGAAGACTCGCGGCCACTGCTCCTACGATGGGATTGCCGACGACGGAGCACGCTGTTCTGTTCGTCAGGCAGGCTCGAATCGGTGTCGCTAAGGTCGCTTCGCGCCGAGCGGTACCTGCACGTTCGGACGCCCGATTCAAAGCAGCGCTCATAAGTAAGCGGCGCGTATTAGCAGTACATTAGCATGTAGTCAGTCACTCTGTTTCACACATGCCAGGCAACGATGAGCAGGCTACGCAAGTAGCGCGGTCACAGATGTCTCCTCTCGCGCGCTTCGGAGTGCAGTTGCTTCTTTAAAGCGAGAGCATTACTTGGCTCATTGTGCGGCCCCGCCGTCATCAGAAAGCCGTGACAGAAAAACTGTACACAAATTACGTCATCTTTATCTAACTAAAGCAAGGTCGACACGGTGAGCATTTGAACCTCTGCCCCGCCACCACTGCTACCGCTCCGTAGCCAAGCGCGCTAACCACTTTGCCCCCATTGAAACAGGTGACAGTGGTGAGCCCTACACTCAGTAACATTTCGCCGCAACACTAAAGTCAACAACATAACTCAGCGATACACTCAGCGACAAGTAATGCTCCTGCATTTACACATCATAAGAATTGCTAAAGTGCCCCCATACTTTTTTTATTATTTGCGATGTTTTCTAGAAATAATTACTTCACGTATCGCAGCTACAACTTGTAAACATAAGGTTACCTCGATGCTGATTGGCATCCCTTTGAAACGGGGCAGTGGCAAATAGTCGCCTAGCCTGCTTCAGTTAGTCAGGTATGCTATACATGTATTTCATTCTATGGTTTTTGTATACATCTCTTTAATCTTTTTTTTTCTTCCTCAAAACTTCACAAACTACCTTGTACCAACTACCCTATGCCTGCAACGGATCTGGTCGAACCAATCTTTTTGCTGCTTTTTTTTCACCAATATTTTAACGTCTCCTGCATATCTGGACTGGTGACCGATTTATGCTACCGCCCACTTTAAATCAAAGCCAAATCACGTGTAATGTGTGCACATTCGAGCTTCAAGTACCACGTCCTTGTCGCCAGTGAGAGCGTTGCGCTGTGGCCGCTCTTTGCAATAGAAATGTGTCGCTCCGTTGCTGGATGTGTGGCACCTTCCAATTATAGTCACGCCATATTTTGTGACATCAAAGTAGCAGACCTAATGTTACATCGAATTGCATGAAGCACGTCTATATTTTTCTTTGACATGCGATGCACTCTTTTTTTTTTTTTTGTGGCCGTGAATGCGAGGACTGAAAAAAGTACATTTAGCCTTTGTGTCGTTCCCTGCTATGTATGAACCAAAGTATAGGTCGCGTTCATCCTTGATAGGACACTATAATAAAGTCGGCAGCAATATGTGTTAGTGAAGTTGCTGCGCTACGACAGAGACGGCAGTGGAGGACTTCGCATTAAGTTAGGCCACGTGGGGACCTTCACCGGGCACAGAAGTAAACGCTCAGCGGCATTTAAATCGTCATCGCCATTAAATGCCTGGCAACCGTTGCAATTATTGACAATAATGATAGCAGGCTCTTAACGCTGGTGCGCAGAAAAAAAACCGTACTTACACAAAAATACAATAGCAATACAATTTATCCAAGGCAGCAGCACTAAATGTCTGATATATTTCCGTGTCAGACCTGCTGTTTTGCCCTGCTCAATCCCCAAAACTTTGTAGCCTAAGCCTTTGCTTGGTTTTGAAGATAATCCAAGTTGTTCATAAAATTAATAAACATTTATTTGGTCCGCCTAAGAGACTATTTAAAAATCTGTGAGACCGCAAGTTCGTAGTACGAGAACTTCGAGATTGCGTCGCCATCCCAGTTTGTTCTCAAATCTTTTTCTGGCTTACAAAGTATTCATTTGCACAAGGCAAGGCTGACCAGGAAGATATCTGGTTCGGTAAATGAGAAATTTACTTTACCAAGTCCGTTTCCTCAATATTCCGCTTTAATATTAGTTTTTTTTCATACCCAGGATTATTTTTATCGGGCGTATCCTCAAGCGTGTAGCCAACTTGATTTGCACCATTTTGGTAACACTGAGGCCCCACAAAGGGGGCACGTCCAAACGGAACCCACCGGACAAGTTCTGGTGTAGGTAACGACGTCTGCGACGCGATGGCAGTGAAGAGTTCCACGTCTTCCTCCGACATGGGTTGCTCGGTCTCCTGGCTCTCCTGAATGAACTGGACCAGGAACTCGGAGAAGGCGCCGCCCCGGGACAGCAGCTCCTGAAAACTTCCGCAGTCCGACACGGTTCCGTCTCGCATCACGACCACAGTGTCCACTTCCGGGAGCACGGACAGCCGGTGGGTAACCAGTATGCGCGTCTGCTCGGCGGAAAGGCGGAAAGGCGAATGGCACAGAAAAGGAATAAACAAGCCATTAAAACGTACAAAACGAAACAACAACAAAAACTCGCAATTAATCATCGACTTCATGTGGTAGCATTATGCGATCATATCATTCACTCATTACCTATCGACATCAGCTTAACATATGCTACCTCTCGGTTATCTGTAAATTCTTATGACCTAATAATCTGCTACTGCTGTCTACATGCTCATGTTTAAAATGGTACGATCGTCTGGTCCCCTGACTCGCATTGCAACCATGCGGAGGCCGCCCCTGATCGGAGTCACAGAAAGTGCGAACGAGCCGAACGTGCAGCCACTCGCAAGAGCAATCGCAGGCCGGAAGGGTAAACACGTCAGCAAGTCTTCTGCTCTAGCAGACGTGGAGCGCAGGGCGACGCCTGACGCTACGACTGACGCAATGCCGACAACCGCGCCAACAACGGTAGCCACAGGAGCCATTTGACCGGAACTTCGCCAGATCTCGGTCGCGTTCCAAAGTCGCATTTGAGAAGGCTTCAGAACGCTCTGAAATAACCAGTCGAATGTATTCCGAGTGCTCGATTTTGAACGGCCGAATGTAATTCGTGCTTCCCAAGTGCTCTGGAGCGCCCAAAAATGACAAGCTAAATGTACCGTAAGCCAAAAAGCCACATTTGGTCAACCAAATCATAGAAGCACAGTGACTATGGCATTGCGCGTTTAAAGACTATTTCTTTTTGCACATGGACTACAGACGGGACTATACACTGCAGCACCACCAACGAATGGAGTGAAACTGTGCAGAGCATTGAGTAAGGAGGAGACCCTCCCCACAAAGCGGAGGTGCGCTGTGCAGGATCGGGATCGTACATCTGTGCAACTGCCACCACTCCTCCTTTGAGGTGCCTGCATACCTCACGTGACTCCCTATATCCGTGACTCCCTATACCTTCCTATATCGCCAAATGCGTTTTCACCTGTCGACAAAACTATCTTTGAATTAAAATTTATCTATCTATCTATCACCTGTCGCTCTATAGACCGTTTTTAGCGCCGCTGCATGGACGCTGCCATTTTGGAGCACGTGACCGAGCCGCCATTGAGCGCCTTTTGGCTTCTCCTTTTCGATAGCAGACGACGGGCTGAGTAAATGAAGAAAATCACTGTTTTCTCTTTATACATGAATTACCATTCGTCAGTGATATAAAGGCTTTCAGGTGAAAGCGTGAATGAAACATCACTGCGGCTGATAACATAGACACGGCCTTCCTTTAGCCCGATAGTGGTGTGGGTTCTGACTGCAACGATACGCAATTTCACATACTTCTTTTTTTTTGCTGTTTTCTCGTCACAGCACACAGCTGTTACCATCTCAGTACTGTGTGATCTGCTGTGGCAATGGCTATGTCCGAGAAATCTGTCGATAATACTGTTTTCATTGCCATTCAAAATGTTTCTCTGCTGTTGCGACAGCTTCGCAACCCTCGGTTCTTCTGAACTAACACGACATTAGCAGTCTCTGGAGATGCATATTTAACGAGAAGAGTGAGAGCGATATATACATGTAGGAAGGGGGCGTTCTGCACCGCGAGTGACTGCCCGCGCGGCTGTATCTTCAAAGCCATCTGCAGCGGGGGCACAGTCCACCCTCCCTGTGTTTTCCCAGCTAAGATCACGTTGATGCGAGCGCCGGCACGAAGCTCAATTCGTTCGCTGCTGCTGCCGGGCTGACTCACTCCAGCGTTTTGACAGCGACGTTCCGCGGTCATCGAGTGAGATGCGTTCATGTTTGCTTGTGCGCGCGTGATACCATACTTGTTAATTGAGTTAGTGCGCCTATGTTTACAAGTTTATACGACCGATACAACTACTATCCTTAATTTGTATAGCTGTCCACTAATTTCCTATCGCAATCGATGCTTCGCCTTTCGGGAGAAACTGCCACTTTTCTTTTATCAAAGCTGAGTAGCCTAATCTTCGAAATATTCATCCGCCGCGATTGCTTAGTGGGTTTGGCATTACGCTGATAAGCACTGCAAACATGACTCGACCAAAGAAGTTCACCATTGCTTCTACGTGATACGCCAGAACAACCTGGGATAAGTAGTGTTATGCTAATATAACGGAGAAGAGAAGCAAGCGCATTCAGCTTGCAAACGCCATAATAAGGAACCACCATACATTAAGAGAGTTTTGCCCGTATTTTTTATTGGCGGCCCACTCTTGGGAGGCCGTGGTAATGCATGTTTTTTATTAGCATCAGAACCAGTCCTATGGTGTTAAGCATCGCCCTTACCTTGTTCCGGAGCATGCCCTTGGGGCCGATGACCTTGTCGAAGATGTGCTTGCCCACGTGCGAGTCGACGGCGCTGAGCGGGTCGTCGAAGAGGTAGACGTCGCGGCCGCTGTACGCGGCTCTGGCGATGCTCATACGCTGCTTCTGACCGCCGCTCACGTTGATGCCCTGTCAGTGAAGATTTCAGATTATGGGTTACGTACAAAGTAAGCATTTTTCTATTATGCCAATTGAACTTTATTCCAATTCAGCAAAAGGTTTCGCAAATTGTGGAATTTCTTGTTGTCGGCTCGTGGCAAATACTTCTCAGACTACAGGGATCTTTCCATTCCTCAAAATCAGTGAGTTTAGAAACTCCCACGTGATCTTAAAAAAATGACATGTTCGCAAGCAATACTTATATAAGCACCATATGCAGATTGACGTATACAATATGCCGCTACGTCATGTATCATTACGTTAGAAACCTTAGCGACGTATGCTTTCTTCCTAGAGAGTTCGACTGCGCTCATGGTGAGTGAAATGGAAATTATTCACTTCCTAAGACGAAGAGCTAGGAATATATAATGGTGGAGTGAACTGTAAGAACGGATTTTTGAAAGGCTTAACGGTTATTTAACGACATCCAAATCATGAAATTAAAAGCCAGCTGAAACAACATTTCGCTTTGCCTAAATGCGTTATGAATTATACAGCATGCGATTGAAGCAATCAGCAAAGCCGCAGGTCTGGATATTGTATAGTTTTCTCGTTAGCAGCCTTTAAACAGCAACTAAGCCAATAACGCTTGCACGCCGCCTCCAAGATTTTTCAGCTCGCCGCGGGCTGCCGCTGGCGTCGCCTTATCGCAGAGGTCATGTCAGGAACCACATGCTCTAGGTCATGCGTCACTTCCGGTGGGTGGTAACGGCGGCATTATTTTTTTTAGTTTTGGTATGAAAAATGACTATTTCGAGAACTTTTCATGACGCTTCCGGCCGTATTTCAAATAGTTACATTTTGCACATCTGGAATATCTGTTTGCATTTTGCATATCTAAACTACTAGGCTCCATATCTACTAAACTACTATATCTAAACTACTAAATTTCTCTGCATTTGTCTTTTACTGTTTGACTCCAGCTTTACCCTTTTATCAGATATCTTTACTTCCTAGGTATCCCCAAGTTATACTTTATTATTTTTACGTACGACACAATATTCTGAGAAAATTTAACCTTTTTCGCGTGTCCCACGAACACAAAAAAGCCATTGTGGGCATGTGTGAGGTATCTCCTCCGTCACGTGTCCCTCGTCTTTCCCTTTCAACAATGCAGCTGCTAGTTATAATCGACATATATCCGTGTGCTGAGCTTACCTTCTCACCGACCTCGGTGTTATCACCTGCGGGCAAGACCGCAAGGTCGGGCTTCAAGGCACACGCCTCGACCACCTGGTCGTAGTGCTCTTTGTCGTAGTCGTGGCCGAAGAGGATGTTGTTCCTTACGCTGGCGTTCTGGATCCATGCCTGCTGAGGCGAGTAGGCTAGGGAGCCCTGCGAGCGAGTATAGCGAGCGTTACGTATTGACGTTTCCACGACACTGCGTGGGAACGATTTTGCTCCGCCACCAAGGACGAATGAACAAAATCGTTTCGCCAGCTCTTTTTTGTGCATTCACTTGTGCTCAGAGCGAAAGAACTCTACCTAAAATGACATATGACCAAAACTACCCCAATCAGTTATCCGATATTGTTCTAGAAATTTCATACAGTATCTGGTAGGAATATACGGTCTCACTAAACATGCGACATGGGGACTGCGAAGGGTTCCGCATTGCCCCGCAAGACGGCAAACCCGCGGACTCGCTATGCTGCAAAACGCTGTACTGAGCATGAACAGTTACGTGCGCGTTACGACGAAGCCAAATGACGCAAAAGCTTCTGCGATAGGACAAGAACGTTGATTGTTTGTTGCGCGGTACTCTGAAATTTTAAAAAATGGAAGAGCCCACCTCACGAAGACTGCCACGGTAATGTGTTTAGCATTGAATCAATAGAGCGACCCAACGTGTTGCCACCTTCGAAACGAGTTATGTAAGAAGCGTGTACTGAAGCGGGACTGCTCTTTCGCGCTTCCCCAATACTCAGCGCCGTCTAGTGGCGCCACCGCGAAGCCTGCACGTGAGCTCCGAAATGCATGGCGCGCCGGTGCGTGCGAACGCTAAGAAACGCGTCATGCGGCAGTTGGGTTCCTCTTCCGCGATTCTTTCTGGACATGTTACGCCATCTAGTGGGACAACATGTCCACGTGCGGCCTCCGAGACGAGAGGCGAAGCTCGCCGGTGATTCCTAACACTGAGACTTGTTCCATCGCTTGCCGTACACCCAGTAGCACACGCACAGTGTCCCCAGTTGGCGAAAGGTTCACTGAAGAGGGGCACATACCCAGGGCGTTCATGACGCAGCTCGCTAAGGCGTTGGCGTGAAATACGTTCATTGTACAGCGGCTCATACCCGGTGCATTTGTGGCACAGCCGGCGAAAGCGTCGGGTTGCTGTCCTTGGGGAAGCCGTGTGACGTGACTTCGATGCCACCCAGTATCAGAGCAAATCAATGGATCGTTTTTTTTTCTAGTTATAGACTACCACAGACCGAGTGGCACATACCCAGCGCTCCCAAGTCGGCGTCAGAGTTTACCTAACCAGTCCCACATCTACAATGACCCATGTCCGCGAGAATGTGGTTCGTTCAAGAGCGGCATTTGTGTACACATTCGAACCTACTCAGTGACCCAAGTTGGTCTGATGGTTGGTTTTGAACCATATTCCCTCAGCATAGCTAAAACTCGCTAAAACTGGCATGGTTTCTTGGCAACATTGTTCAAAAAAATGTTACCAACATGGTCTTTTCTGCGTATTACATGACCTTTCGAGCTGCATTTATTTTCTTTTATCCCAACTTAAACATGCTCTAGGTGGTTGTTGCACTATAATACTCTTGTCAAACTTGAAGTGGTTAAACTTGGGAGCTAATTAATGCAGTAAAATGGCAAAGACGAAAGGCCCATAACGCAACGAACCAAGGTACAAATTCTTGAGCAGCGGCAACATTACGCCAGCCCACGACCCAGCCGTGAGATTCGCGATTAATTGTTAGTAAAGTCGCGCTTACGCTGACAGTGACAGATCCCTTGAGCTTGACCATGTCACCGAGGCAGGCGGAAAGTAACGACGACTTGCCCGATCCCACCGAACCCACGATGGCGACGAGTGACCCTTTGGGCACGCTGACCGTGATGTTCTTCAGCGCTGCTGGGCTACTTCGAGACCAGGCGAACGAGGCATCTTCAACCTTCACGGCCTCTTCTGCGGGAACGTAAGAAAGTAAAAGTTTGTCGGGAAACTAACAAAAACCGTACCCGGACTGGCTGTGCAACACAAGATTTCTCATATACCCTTTGTCGCCTTCGCGTTAGCAGTCCTAAAGGTGATCTACTTTGACTGTCCCCAATTATATGTCACAGCCCTTCCAATATCGCATTTACTTCCATGGTGATTATATTCCGTTTTTTTTTTTACTTTCAATTTTCGCAAAAGAAAGCAGTCAGCCAGAAAAGACCGGGAGGTGTAGAACAACCAAGGGGGCAATTTGCTGCTCAGGGGATTATTCAGCGAGGTTGTAAAAAAGTATCCAGTCACATAAAAAGCAGCCCTATAAAGAAAACATATGCCACATACTTATAACCTCATATCACCATATGGGGATGCCTATATCTTCATTTTTTATTGCGATGGATACTCCAAGCGGATTTCTGCCGTTGTCGTCGCCGTGGGGTTCGGTATAAAGTCCAAGGTCGATAAAATCGTCACCGCGCGCGGTATGCTGTATGTGCGAGTGAAAACGCACAAGGGACGCGCACGAGGGACGCGCGCTTTCACGGAGAGCCATCACGACGTCTTCCGTCGCGCAAAAGGCCGTGGGGGATGGGAAGGAGGAAAGGCGACATTTTGCTGCGGCACCGAATGCGTATCTTGCGACAAGGCGCAAGGGGAACTTTCTCTCACTGCATCTCCCACGCGAAAGGAGGAAAGCAGGAAGGCAGCGCAGGAGGGAGGGGTTGCGGCTTCTACTCTGCCAGCAACTGCGTACTTGCACTTTGCGCGACTCCGGGCTGTCACGCACACCGTATCTTGAAAGCGATCTCCACGCAGCCCTTTGTATGCGCTGGGCTTTCGCTGGGCTCAGTTTCCGTTGAAGCGATAGACCGCATGAACCTTCACTCGCTGCTGGCGCGCTTGCTCACGCCAGCGTTTTGACAGTGGTTGTGGGCGGTCATCGAGTGTGATCTATTCATGTTTGCTTGTGAGCGCCGACACCATGCTTGTTAATTCAGTTAGTAGGCGAATGTGTCCCAGTTTAAGCAGCTGATAAAACTACTGTCCTTACTCCGTATAGCTCTCTACTAATTTGCTATCGCAATTGATGTTTCACCTTTCGGGCGAAACTGACTTATTTTATGCAGAACATCTGCCGTATGATATATGCGGACATACGGGGTTTTATGAGATCTCTTATGTTCCATGGTTTATTGGAAATCGGACATATCGAATTTTTTTATAGGAGTGCCCCGTTGTAAGCATCTCTGCATCTTTGTTATCACTGTCGCAACCTCTCGCAACAAATTTTCAACATACTGGTTTGCGATGCTGAGCTATTGTAATTAGCTTCTTTTCTACAGGGCATTAGCAGTAATTTTCCCGGTTGTATTGTGACGAACCACATCTCTTGCGTTGCCTTGTAGCGCGAACCTCGTCCGCTTTAATTACCTCCGGTATAGTGCTATTTTAGTACATTTGGAAGAATTCCATGGGTATAAATTACGAGGGTGATTCAGAAAGTAATGCCCCCAAGCCCACTACTTTGCCTACACATTACTGAAAATATTTTGAACTCTTTATGATTAATGCACTGATGTTTAAGCTATAGAATGTCATTTGCCTCACCTTTTTATCTCTTCTCATTCCAGAGTAATCGAGCCATACATGGCATCAAGTGATGACGTCCAGTTGAAACAGCAGGCTGGAATTGAATTTCGCACTGCGGAAGGTTGTGTGCCCATCAACATTCATCGCCGTCTGACTGCAGTTTATGGGGATGCCTGTGTTGACGTCAGAACTATGCGGAGGCGGGCAAGGAGTGTACAAGACAAAAATCCAGCCGCTTCAAATCTCCACACAAGCCAGAACCTTCCTCAGTCAGAAATTCAATTACAGCCCGCTGTTTCGACCGGACGTCACGACTGGATGCCATGGACTGATTTATTAGTCTGGGACGAGAAGAGATAGAAAGGTGAGGTAAGTAACATTCTATAGCTTAGACATCAGTACATTAATGATAAAGAGTTCAAAATGTTTCCAGTACTATTTTCAAAGTAGTGGGCTTAGGGGTATTACTTTTAAATCACCCTGGTATTTCATATCCATTCACTATACATGAAATTTCTCGCAAAGCCACAGTGTATCATTGCGGTGCAATTTATATTAGCCAATCAATTAATCAATCAAAACAAGATTCGCTACACTTTTGTGCACGCCCAGCAAGCCGCACCTCCTAATTTGAGACGTATTGCCAATAGCGCTATCAAAAATGCTGTGGTTGTCAATGACTCCATGCTGCATGGACTTCTGTGAGCAACTGCGAATCTCTCACATAACTCGTATTCTAATAATATTAACCTACCTTAATTATTTTACCCACCTCTCAACTGTCAGACCAATCAAAAAGAAAACTGCTGATGCAGTGCACCAAATGGGGGCCGTTCCTACCTTGGAGATTATGAGCCTGCCATAAAGTATGTGTTACATACCAAGCTTTACTAGAGAAATGTTTAGCATCGAAGTCATGCAAACACCCTGCAATCATTTGTAGTACACCGACTTTTTTTACAATTCCTATATCTTTGCCAGGAAAAAATTAGTAGCCATTCCCCTGTCGAGGAAATGGCAGTAAGCGAAGCGTGTGTGTTTCTTCGGTGTTTCTACAGACGAATTGCATGCACTGACGAGTAGCACGTTGTGCTCGAACCACAACCGGTTACACGCTCTGCAGCTGGCTCCGAAGTTCTGGTTGAGAAACTCGCGTTGAAACCTGGCTGTCACACCGGGGCAGTTGGTTCTAGCTTGCCGATGCTTGCAACACCTTTGTCGGGTTTCTGGAGGGCTACACGACGCTGTCATGTGGTCTGGGCATCGCGTTCTCGCAACTCAGGGCCGGCAGCTCTTCGCTGACGTTTGGCCTCAACAGCGCGCTCCCTGAACTCGGCGTCTGCGGCTCTTCGATGACGTTTCGCCTGGACTTCGGAGGCCCTCAGCTAGAATCAGCACGTCGACGACGAGGCCTTTCCCGAGCGCGTTCAATCTGGATGGATTTCCATGAAATTTCTTCAAAACTAAATCTGTCCGTTACATAAGATATTGAATGGCTCATACCCCCTTAAGCTATGGCTCATACCCCCGTAAACACGGCCTTTTCATTACGACGACAGAAGATAAGTGAAATTCTATGATGGAATGGTTAGCGGCAATGCAGCCAGCTGTGCAAGCAGACGACGACGACGAACGCGGGAGCAGCGGCACGAGCGCGTGCCGACCACCTGTGCATATAAAATTAGGAGGACGCTTAAGCTTCGCCTTTCAGAGTAGAACGCGATATCGTTATCAGGCCCCATTCGAGCCCCGTTATCGGGACCCGTTGTAAGCTGGCTTTCCCACTGCTACACAGAACGTGGGAAAGCCACCTTACAAAGACCAAGCTTACACCGATCCCCTTACAGTGGGCTTCACTTTTAAACAAAAATGCATTGCTGGGAAGAGGTTTTTCCAGGGGCAATATAAGTCGTGTTATATTAAAATGGGAAGGTCCTAGCACCTTTTTTATTATTTATTTATTCTTTGCTATTGCCCCGACGTGCGCGCGTGTCCAAAACGAATTAGCAGGCGAAGTCTCAATTTGACGTGCCTAGGATGCGAGCGCCATCTGGATATCATATTCGCAAGTAAAGTACCCAAACTCGCGGCTGTAGGTCTGGTATAAATGCTGGACAAGGGGTATGTGTTTCAGTTTCCTCGTAGCAGAATTAGGTTTTCTCGTACATTCAAATTACAATCCGACGCCGATTGGTAAACAATCCGATATCGAATCCGACGCTGAATGGTAAAGTCAAACTTTACCATTTTTCTGACGCATTTCACTGTGAGAAATTCAATTTTTGTCCACAAACACCTTGCGCCATGTGGAGGATCTGCATGGTCGGAGTGGTTAGGGATGATTTTCTCCGCCACCCGCTGACTTCGCACACTGACGCCGGTCACCGACGCCGGATTTTCTGCAGAACGGGACCCCTAACGCAATCGCGCTAAAAGACCAGCTTTTAAGGGAGGGTATGATGAGCCGGCAGTGGCTGAATCAATTAGCGTGGTGGTCTCGCATCCCGGAGGTCGGTGGTTCGCATCGGCAGCCCGACGAACAATTTTTATTTTCACGCGGCTTGAAAGTGAGTTTGTTGCGGTCACACCTACAACGGCACCGACACTTGTGAGGCAATACAAGCTTCGCTTGAAAAAAAGCACAGCTACTTTTACAGATTTCTTCGAGGGTCATTTGTGTGGAACGTGCCTGAGACTGAACGTCTTCTTCGTACCACAATTTCTTTGAAATCAAGTAATTGCTCAGCCTTAACGTACGCGTATCACTACACGTGTGACGGCGTTTCGCCAAAAATGATAACTACCCCAACCATATTTGTTGTATTAAAGAAAAAATGCCGCAGTTTCGCCCGAAAGGCGAAGCATCAATTGCGATAGCAAATTAGTGGAGAGCTATTCGGAGTAGGGATAATAGTTTTATCGGCTGCATAAACTTGGACACATTCGCTTACTAAATGAATTAACAAGCGTGGTGTCAGCACACACAAGCAAACATGAACAGATCACACTCAATGACCGCATACGACGACTTTCAAAATGCTGGCAGCAAGCGCAGCCGCCACAGCGAGCGAAGGTTCGTGCGGTCTATCGCTTCCACAGAAACTGAGCGGCAAATGTCCAGCGCATACAAAGGTCAGAGCCGTGTGGAGATCGCTTTTAAGAGACGGTGCGGGCGACCGCCACAGCCGGTCAAAGTACAAGCGCAGTTGTTGGCAGAGTTGAAGCTGCCCCCACCCTCCCTCCATCCCGCGCTGCCTTCCCGCTTTCTTGCTTTCGCGTGGGAGATTGAGTGGCCAGTTCCCCTTGCGCCCGGTTGCAAGATACGCATTTGGTGCCGCAGCACAGCGTCGCCCCGCCTCCCTCCCTCCCATACCCCCACGGCCTTTCGTGCGACCGGAGACGTCGTGTTTGCTCTCCGCAGTGCGTTCGCTCTCCTCGAAAGCGCGCGTCGCTCGCGCGCTTTCACTCGCACATGCAGCACACGGCGCGCTGCTGCGAGTTTATCGCCGTTGGACTTTATACGGAACCTCACGGCGACGGCGACGGCAGATATCCGGTTGAAGTGTCCATATAATTGGTATCACAGTAAAAACATTTCATGTAGCCATAGGCAAGCAGTCGCATAGGTAAAATTAGAGACCAAGAAAACGTTATTCGACTACACACAACTAATTAACGCTGATATTCTAGGAAGTTGTTCGAAGCCAGAAAGAAGGCATTTAGAGAGAGCTCTGACATGTACTGGGCATTATTATCATGCTTCGCTTAACCGTCCTGCTGGCCTTACGCTCACAAAAACTTACGCCAGATTTTTGTGTCTCGACTCAACTACTGTGCCAGCTTTACATGCTTGGCATGATTACATATGCACACAAACTCAGTGTTCTGTGTGATCCATGCGCTGTAGTAGTATCAATTGGCTGCTTATTTAATGAATAATTAACGAAATAAACGAAGCATAAACACTGCAGGTTTTTGGCAATAATATCAGTGGAAAGCCGGCGCCTTTCTTGGCGTTGTTCATGTCAAATTTTACGCTATTCTTAAGCTTGAGGAAAGAGGAAAGAGAATGAACGAGGTGTGAAATTGGCCACATAGTAGTTACCGTCCAGCATTCTTCCTAGGCTTTTCTGCATAGGGGGATATCAAGATGTTGCAGTTTAGCGTTCGTTAACGACGTAGCGCAATTGAAATAGCAAACTAGCTCAGATTTCCTCTGTAATTACATGTCCCGTTTAAACGCGGGACCCATTAACCTGTTGAGTCTAGATAACAGCTTGCCGTGCGATAACTAGCACAAGGTCACACATCGTAGCCGCCACTCTAGCGCCACGGTACTATATAACGTTGCATAGACAATATCGTAGGAACAAGTCAGTATAAATACCTTGTCCTATACTCAGCGCACTTGAAACTGTATTTTATGTCAAATTTGTAGTCATACAATGACTGTCTCCAGACCACATGACTACCTCCAATAAAAGGTTTGGAATTTGCAGATGAGACTACAGCAAAACCGTAGACAACTCAATTTTCTTTTTGAC
This sequence comes from Dermacentor silvarum, assembly GCF_013339745.2. Taxonomy (NCBI): domain Eukaryota; kingdom Metazoa; phylum Arthropoda; class Arachnida; order Ixodida; family Ixodidae; genus Dermacentor; species Dermacentor silvarum. The sequence continues at coordinate 140,203,085 of NC_051162.1, forward strand.
TAAAGTTGCAGAAACGTAACTACATGGACATAATTTAAGAAATATATCTATGGCATATACAAAGCAACAAGACGACAATTTAAACGGCGAAAAAACTACATTGTGCAAATATGTTGACAATGAGCATGTAAATAACAATGACGGGAAACCTTGGCTGGCGTCGGACTGCACCGCCATCGGATCCAGGTCATCCGAGCGAAGGTAGTCATTGATACGGCCAAGGGACACCATGAACTGAAAGAAACGATAAACATAACATGACACCGTAACTGAATAAAAAAAATGCAGTATCCTCGCAAGGTTGCGCCAGAGAATCATTGCGATAGCCAGGGCCGTTGCAATTTTGCAAATGCTTTTTTAGAAACGATCTAAGGATGACTCTTGACGTTAATTTATCATTGAATCCATGCAGCGACACACCGTATTGCCACCGCTGAAACGCGTCAACGTATGAGGTGTGTACTGCAGCCAGTATCGTCGCTCGCGTTTCCATATGTACATGTGGCGCCATCTAGTGAGGCCGCCACAAAGTCCGCTGTGGCGCATGCCCGAATAAACATTCGGTAAGATTGGCGGAATATATATGACACGGTTTCAACTCCGCCAAGCACCGGATCAATTTTAAAATAATCTTTTCACATTGAAGCGCGGAAAGTACCCAGTATCACACTAAGAAAATAGTTCGCACCCTTTGCGGCGTATCTTCTCCCACAACAATAATCATCATATACCTTGCTTGTGGTCCCGTTATTTAACGCTGCGAGCGCGGTAATTCCAGGTCACGAACGGCATGCGCGTTATCAGCGTGACATAGCATTCTTGATGGGAATGCTACGTTCCCAAAGAATGCTAATCGCATTAAAACGTCTCCAATGGTTGGTTTCGAACCTGGTACCTTGAGCACACCAGCCCGATGCTCTACCCATTAGATCACTGACTACCCGGTGAACCAAGTTCGCGTGAAAGAGACTAGATACGGACACGCATGCAGCAAACTGGGTGAAGTTCCGCCAAAAAATGCCAATTGCATCAAAAGACAACAGAAAAGATGTTGCCACAAAAGAGGTATTTGTCGAATTTCTTTAGAATATACATCTCGTTTATGGTATGTTCCATCGGTTCTCGCAAGCCTGACATCTCGTAATTACAGCACCAAGGCCTGTGTCAACAAAGAAAAGCACTTACGCCAGAAATGTTTGCCAGAGCAGATTCCAGCCAATTTTTATGGGGCATATATCATTAGCAAAGGCGGCCGCTCAGTGGGAAGCAGCACCTAATGTGGAACTTAAGTGGTTTGGAAATTGGAAACATTGTGGTGTTTAGGAAGCTGGCCGCAGTATTATTCACTTCCTGAAATTATTTTCTCAATTGTAGGGGAGAGCACGCGCGTACGCGTGAAGCAAGGAGCTAGGACCGAGACAATAGCGGCCAGCGACCGGGCGCAGGGTGGTGCCCGAGCATCGGCGACAAACTCTGTGACCTTGGACAGTCTCGGGTTTGACCCTCGCTCTGACTAGGCAAATAAACACTTCACATTTAAAATTGTCCGACGTCAGGATTCCTGCAGAGGACCCCTAGCACAGCAGCCCCGTACTGTAACCATCACGCCAATGACGTTTTTTCCCCTCAACGGCGTGCCTCATAAATACATCCTACAGTGCGGCGTGTGAAACCCAAGAAATAATTTAAAATGATTTGCACGCCATCAAACATCAAAATGGGGAGGGGGGGGGGGGGGGGCAATCCCGGAGACTGCGCAGTAAAGACATGTTGGATTCCGACGCTCCTCCTACTCTCTTCATGCGAGGGGTGGCGCGATTGAGTGCGGTGCGCAGTCACTGCGCCACTATTTTACCCCAAACTCCCTCAGGAAGAATTTGTCTTTCATCGACTTCAACTGGAAGTTGAATGGCCTTCCAATTTTTTCTTTTTGGTAGTCCCCTTTCTGTCATTTCACTCGTTTGTTTGTTTGTTTGTTTGTTTGTTTGTTTGTTTGTTTGTTTGTTTGTTTGTTTGTTTGTTTGTTTGTTTGTTATCTTTCCCTTAAACCCAAAGTTTAAACGTCGTCGCATACCACTACAGCTAAAGAAACCTGCGTTTCGCCCACCTCCTTCTTCCTTGTCGCAAACACTATAATCCTTCTTTTTGAACAATTCCACAACCCTTACCCGATCGCGACCTTACTCTGTGAGAGGCAGCTGCCAAAGAAAGCAGTTGGTTCACTGACAAAGACAAGTTTCGAAAGTATAGGCCCACCAACACGGAGTTGCAATACAAATAAAAGCTCACTGCTCAGACGTTCCTTGTCCTTCAACTGTTGATCAATTCAAACCTCAATACTCCCGTGACTATACTTACTCTAATTTACATTTAAACAGGGCTAAATCATCTTTATCCTAGTCATCATCATCATCAGCCTATAATTATGTCCACTGCAGGACGAAGGCCTCTCCCTGCGATCTCCAATCACCCCTGTTTTGCGCTAGCTGATTCCAACTTGCGCCTGGAAATTTCCAAACTTCATCATCCTACTTTGTCCTAGTATCTCTACAGAACTGCGGACATTGACTGACCTTTCTTCAACAAAGTGCAGCAGCCATTTTCAGGCATCTATAAACTACAGTCCCCCTCACCATTGCAGTGTTGGATACGATGAGTGGCAGAAGGCCCAGCGGCACTCTTAGAACATTGAACAACGTGAGCGACACAAACGCCTTGTTCGCGTCCAGTACGTTCTGGCTGTCCATGGTCACGTACACTCCGAAGCTCACCAGCGCCACCTGTTAACGGCAAGAAAGAAGCAGTGTATTTTATGTTCCAGTCTACGTAGTGATGCATCGCAACATTTCTGAAAGATGGAATAAACAATGTGCCGTTCAAATTATACAATGAGTCCACTCTTGCTTCTACATAACGAGGGTGAATTAATCAAAAATGCAAAGAGCATGGACCCAAAATATGACTGAAATGTGCATGGTGAAGGATGTTTTGCGAAAAGAAAGAAAAGAGTCGCCGTTTCGCCCGAAAGGCGAAGCACTGATTGCGTTAGCAAATTATTAGACAGCTATAAAAATTAAGGTTATTCATTTTATCGGCTGCATAAACTGCTGTAAACATTCGCTTACTAATCAACAAGCTGCATTGGCAGGCGCGCACTGGCAAACACGAACACATCTCACTCTATGGCCGCAGGTACTTGCTCTCCGAACGCTGGCTTGATGAAGAGCGGTAGCAGCAGCGAGCGAATTCCCCTTCCTGCTGCCTCTCACTTCCTCGCAAACTAGGCGTGCGAGAACACAGCGCAGACGAAGCCATAAGTTATCTCGGGTCGGTTAGCCTTCGACCCACCACAGATTACCTTCAACATAGTGCCAGCGTAGCCACGACCGGAGTAGCAGCGGAGACGGCCTGTGCACTTCGATCCATAACCTCATGCTGCCTTGCCTGACTGCCATAGAATTTAACGGAGAATCTAACAATGATTTTGAAATCACCGCTTTCGTCACATCGGGCTTGGCAATAGAAATTTCGGTCCAAGTTGCGTATCATAAAGGAGAGTGCGCAGGCCTGCTTTCTAGGAAGTGTTGGCGCTAAACGGCCCCTCTCCCCCCTTCGCGCACGCGGTAAGTCCGCATGTACCTTCTCCGCCTTCCTCCCTTGCGCGTGCGAGAAGACGCCACCGCACGAAGCCACCGTCCTTCTCGGCTCACCCTGGCGCATGCTTTTCCTCGCACCAATATCATACGGCACGCGGACGCGACGTTGGCGCAGTAGAACTTTATATGGAACATCACGGCGACTCCGACGGCGGAAGTTCACGTGGAGTGTCCATATAATTGCTACCGAAATAAAAAAAAAAATCTCATTTATCTCAGGTGAAGCAGAGAGCTACAAAGGAAAGCCAAACGAGTTTCTAAAACTGCAACGTTATCGAATAATTCGCCCTAACTCCGTGATCTGCTAGCCTCCTAGTTAGCTCACACGGTAGAGCGGTCACACCGGAAAGGACGTTGGTCCCAGTGTAGAGCCCTTGAACAAGACTTTTTTTTCAACTGTGAAGCTTTCTTTAGAAAAATTCGTTCGAGTTTACTTTCTAGCTTCGCGTTACATTGCGGTGGATGACCATTTTTTCTTTCGTTAAGCTTTCTTCACATTGCGCATTTTTGTAGAATTGAATTCCCATAATGACGGAGCGTTTGTCCCAAAGTCTCTGACGCTGCACAATGCAACGGCGTTTTGCACCGCATGTTTAGGAACAAAGAGTTGAACCAAGAGTTGCACCAAGAGTTGCACCAACTCAAGTGCCGAAATCAACACGCAACGCGTAAATTATTTTTGCTCCGCACATCCGACTTACCAGGAACGGCGCGCAGGCAAAGGAAAACACGATGGCTGCATTGAGATACGCCTGCTTCTTCAAGTACGTGAGCTCCAGGTTGCGAAGGTCCTGCACCCGCTTCTGGAAGGCCGTCTCCCAAGCGTATAGTTTCAGCACCTTGATGCCGGCCAACATTTCGTTCAGCAGCTTGATCCGCCGGTCCTTCTGTTCCATGATGCTGTACTGCAACGAAAAAAAATGTGTCACGTTGTCGTCAGACTAAACGATACACTGTTTTGAAAATTTTGTTCCGTGTATGATGCGGCATCGGCCAGCGGCTATTTTTGGTGCTAACCTGTTTAGCAATGCGTATAGCGTCGTTAACGTGCACTAACAGTTTTGTGATGTTTTAAATTTCATTTTGACTGCCTACGGTTTCTCTGCTCTTGTATTTAGTCCTGCTACAACGTCTCATTTGTAAACTGGGCGGGCCTATCTTGCAGTCCATAAAATTGGTTTTGCACACTGACTACCGACACACAGCATGATCATCCTATGAACTTCGCCAATATTGACCCCACGAATAGAAGATCCCGTAGAAGCAGGGTACATGCGTCTGCCAGTCTTGTTGCCATAGCATTATGTGTAGCGCTGGGCTATAACAAATTCCGTAACGTCTTAATGCGAAAGCGTTATATGCCCTATTACGTAAAATTCGGCGGCGGCGGCGACGACGGCGTGACCGAGCGATGGTACCAAAAATGGCCGACGGCGCAAATAGTAGCAAAAAGTCAAGAATGCTCGAATTGACGTCAAGTTTCTGAGGCAGGTTCCAGTAAACAAAGTTAATTAATGGCTTTGAAAAGAAAATTTGGTACATTTCGGTCTGAGAGGGAATCGAGCCCGGACCTCCGGGGTGCGAGACGAGCACGCTTCCCCGACGCCACAGCGGCCACACGTTCTGCCTGACTAAAGGTGTGCCTAGTGCATGCGTCATTGGGCACGTGATGGCGCAACCAATGGGGAGGAGGTGGCGCCACGTCATGAGTGTACAAAATGAGCGCGCTGCCTCCAGTGCGTTACTTTCTCTTCGGATTTCACCGGTGCTGTGTCTACTGCGATGGACTCGCGACGCCACGTCATGAGTGCTTAAAATGAGCTCGCAGCTTCCCGCGCGTCATCGTTCTGCAGCAAAATGGTCCGAATGTTTCCGGTCTGTGGCCAGCGCATACGCAAACACACACACACACACACACACACACACACACACACACACACACACACACACACACACACACACACACACACACACACACACCGAATGAGCAGAAAGAACTGTAATGGAAGTCAAATGTATCAGCCGAAAACATTTTACCAAAGGGACTTTAATGCTTTCGCATTCCCACACGTAAGCAATCTTAAGTGTCTGCCGAATTTTTGGATTGTGTTCTGTCATGTACGTTTTACCGTTACACAAAAGAAGTGCGAAGCATGTTGGCTTAAGGCGTACGTGCTGTGCTACATAAGTGTAATGCCAATTATTTCTGGCGTTACAAAACAGTAACAACGTCATTGAATAACGTGTGCTGTTTCCCGACACGTTCGCCATACAGCGATGAAAGTGCGAAGCGTAGCTAAGTCATTACACCTTAATTTGTAAGCCGCAATTTGCGTTATCGAATACAAATAAATTATATGCATTGCTGCTCGGGCAACTTCGGCGGCAAGCGACACTCAAACCTACCACGACCCAAGTCACGTAACGTGCTGCTCACAGGATTCAACGCGCCACGTGCGAGTAAAAGCAAGAATACAACAGCATCAAGGAAGGTTGCCTAGTGAAAGCTGCTGTGCTCCCCCCTTTTCTCCCCACCCTTTTCCCCCTTGGTACAAACAAATTATTTTTTTTCTTTCCTCCATGGTTGCTTTTCCGTCTCCTCTATCAGATCGCGCAAGCAGCGTTCCTCTACTGCCTGTTACTGACGAAGGCCCACGTGACACTTAGGTCAAAATCCCCGCCTTCATATTTCTTCCTCTTCGTTAATTCCTTGCTGCACGGAGCAATTCCGCTGATTGTTATGCACGTTGTGTGCTTTGCGAGAATTCCAGAGCCGTTCGTGTTGCTGCTAGCGTCACACGCACCACCTGCACAGGTGTGACGAGGATACAACTGCCTATGACAGTAATCTCTGTTGGCGAGCAGAGTGGCTTCTCCCTGCAGAACGGCGCGTGAGCTTGCCTTTAGATTTTCAGCTGTTTGCGAGAGACGTACAGACGCAAACTTACAAGGGATATGAGAGTGCGTGCCAAACTGCATTTTTGCGCCCTCAAGCAACAAGAACCTTCCGTCGAGGCATGGCATTGCGCATGCGTGTCCTTTAATGCTCGTGTGCCTGCCCGTACACGCACGCCTGCGGTCGGAATCGCTATCATTGAAGAAGATGGCGCTAGGAGAGCGCTGACCTCTTAGGCTCGCACAGTATGCAGCGCACTGTCACACGTCACAACGGCCGGAACAGATATCGCTCTCCTAGCGGAATCTTCTGCAATGATCGAGATTCCAACAGCAGGGTAGCAAAAGAATGGGCCTATGGGCCGGCACACGAGCGTGAAATGGCATGCATGCGCAATGCCATACACCACTGTTTGGCACGCGCTCGCGAGGCTCTTATGATTTTGTACCCTCCTGTATACAATTAGTGAAGTAAATTTTGCAGGCTCAATTGTCGCTGCTAATTCCTTCACACCGCGCTTGTGCGTTTGCAATGCCCAACCTTGGTCAGGGGCAACTTAAGAACAAGCTTGTCAGTGTGCTCTTTCGGGGCTCATTTCATTTCTTCCCTCAGTGAGTATGCTATCAACATCCCCTGGCTGGTGGTCACAATTTTGTCACACACTGGCTCTAAGCTACTCCTAAATAAGAACCAAACGCACAATTAAGCGAAAGAAATACGAATTCTTACGTCATGTGCAGTCATCTAACAAAAAAGCGTGTCAGCATGTCACCCACTCTCATTTACAAAACAACGCTCTACGCACAAATTTTTCTGCGAGACTGAACACTTCAAGAAATTTCAGGCTTCAAGAAACTTCAGGCAGCTCGTTATCTATTCAGGGGCACACATTTAGTCATCATCTCTGTAATGCCACCTGTTTTACAAGCTGTCGTACTCGTTCGTCTTGCAAATGAAATGATGTGCACTAAGAGAACGTGTGAATACAAAGCAGTCCTTCACCAAGATCGAACAAACACCAGTTTCAGTTTTTTGTAACAAAGTCGGGAACAAGTGACTACAGAATCGGCAGAGCGATCTGGCGAAAATGACTCGCCCAAATCCGCCTACATCAGGCAGGGAATACACTAAACCATTCCTTTCCGATTCCCGTCCTCGTCGTCCTATCTCTGTTTTGCTGTCGTTAACGTTAAAAGAAAGCGACAGTTCGCCCAGCTTTCCAGTGTATTGCCGTCGATGTCGCATAAGCTTTCTTGGTAACATTGGAAAACCGAATCTAACCTAATCTAACCTCGATGATGGCATCGCATGCGACCGGACGGCCACGGCATAATTGATGTCACCTGGTACTTGCGCAGGTATGCGGTGACGCAGCCGTTGATTGGCAGCAGGCTGACCATGACAGCGAGGCCGCCCAGGGTAGCCACGCCCAGCTGCTGCCACAGCAGGTAGGTGGCCAGCGCAACCTGGATCGGTGTGCTCCACAGGTAGTTGAACACCTGCAACCGAAGTTAATAGAGGCGGTTAGCCATAGATAGAGGACATTGTAAATGGTACCGTATGAAAGGACCTAATTATTGTAAAATTCCCTGAGCTTTGGGGCATGATATCACGCACTGATATCTGAATGATTCCAGTGACCTGTTGGACACATTACATGCATTTTCTCCGCGTAGACAAGTACCTCAATATGATGATGATGATGGTGACCTCTACTCTGTCACAAGGCACCGAATTAGAATTTCAAGAAATATGAGTGCTCTCTCTTCCTGCCGTACCTAATGTACACATATTGTAACTCTGAGCACAAAAAAACACGACTTTAACAATTTCATGGTTGCCGTATTATATTTCATAATTATAACGCAAGATGTTGCTCAAGTTTGGGGTTTGCGAAAATAAGTTTCTTTTTATTGCGATAGCAATTATATGGACACTCAAAAGCAGATTTCTGCCGTCGGCGTCGCCGTCGCCGTGAGGTTCCGTATGACGTCATTTGGAGAAGAAATCGTCGCCGCGCGCCGAACGCTGTATGTGCGAGTGAAAGGGCGCGGGGCGCGTCTTTCACAGGGAGTGAACGCACGGCGGAAAACAAACGCGCGTTCTGCGCCGTGCTCGCTTAAGGGCTGCAGAAGTAGGCGTCTCTGTTCTCCTTCACAATCACCATGTATGTAGAGCAAACGCGCCTTCTTCCGACGAGCGAGAGGCCGTGGGGGAGGGGGAGGGAAGGGAGGCGACGTTTAGCTGCGGCACGTAGTGCCTATTTATATCAGAGGCTCCGGCAACAGTCACCAACGCCGCACGCATTTTGAGCGAACGCGGGCAAAACGCCGATGGCGTCGACAACAGTTCTGCGTGTTGCCGATGCTGCTGCATGTCCAAGTTTATACAGCTGATAAAGCTAATATCATTACTCCGTATAGCTCTCTACAAGTTTGCTATCGCAATTGATGCTTCGCCTTTCAGGTGAAACTGCGACAACTTTTTATGTTGAGAAAGTTCATTGAAAAGAATGTTCCTGCCGTAGCGTCAAGTTCTAGGCATACACAAAGAAATTCAACAAGAGGGCATACTAGCCGAAAAAAGGGGGGTATTTGAAAAAAAATCTGAAATGAAGTTAAAAATGTTTTCTTTTACAGAATAAGCTCTTCTGGCCTCATTCGAATAGCCGTTTCGGTTTCCGTTGCACTTATCGCCGTGGATGAGAAAAAAAAAACACCCAGCTGCCGCCGGGATCAATCCCGGGCATTCTGCGTGGGAGTCAGCTACTCTACCCTTGTGCCACGCTAGATTTTTTTTAACAGCGGAGCTGTTTAAACTTGATCACCAGCCGTGCCGGCGTGGATCGTAATATGCCCAGCGAAGTGGAGAGGAGGAATGCTAGGCGAGACGAAAAGGGAAGCAACAGCTATGCAACGTGTGGCGAGGAAGAGCGAAGTTCTGTCGGCCGCAGCTTCGCTGAGCTGGGGGAGGGAGAGTGAGAGCAGAATATAAAAATATATATAAGTGGTTCTTGAGGGAAAGGGAAAGGTTGGCGCTATCGAATAATAGCATCGCGCAGCATAGCGGATGCGAGGTGGAGAGGAGGACTGAGGCAGGTGGTAGTAGGACGCGTAGAGCTGCTGCCGACGTCCCGGGCAACGAGGCAGCCGACACCCTGGCGAAGGACGCCCACCACACCACTGTGCCCCTCAGTCGGGCCGTGACGGAGGGCGACTTCACTGGACTGAGGCTGCGGCGACACCTGGCGACCCACCACCCAGACAAACGGGTGGCACTGGGATGCCCCCCACGACCACTCCCCCAGCGAGGCCTGGCTCGCAGGGAGACCTCGCTCCTTCTCCGGCTCCGCATCGGCTGCAGCTGGACGGCAGCACGCAGCTACCGACTGGGACGAGCGACGTCCCCGGCCTGCAGCTCCTGCGGGGAGCCGGAGACGATCGAACATCTCCTGCTGGCCTGCCCGGCGTACCTCCAGCAGCGGGGCCCACTCCTGCAGGAGTTCCGCCGCCTGGGCCTCCCCTCTGGCAAGGAGGAAGATCTCCTCTTCCCCGGCCGACACCACCTTTCTGCACTTCGAGGCGTCGTGGAGTTCCTTGACTCGTCAGGGCTCTCCGCACGCCTCTAAGGACATTTCTACAAGCGGGAAGGCCTCACGGCCTCCCATCCCACCCCGGGCCTGACCGGCCTGGCACAACACCCCTGCAGACTCTGCAGCACACCAAGGCCTTCCATCTCGGCCTGATACGTGCCGCCTATGCCTGCCGGTTTTGCTTCGCCCAGCCATGGCGACTCCACTCTATCCCTTTTTTCGCTCCCACTTACCCCTCCCCGTTGGCGCTGAGCCGTGCTCCCTCAAGGGCTGCAGAAGATAGCGTCAACCTTTCCCTTTCCCTCAAGAACCACTTATCATCTGCCGACGCCGGCCGCGTTTCCCTGCGTTCAAGCCGAACGCGCCCGGTGACCATGACTGCAGCAGATGCCTCTGGCGGTGGCTCGGCAGGTTTCGACCAGAGAACTGGACATTCGTCGCTTCCGAAAGACTGAAGCGAGAGCTAGCGAAGCTGAAACCAAGCGTCGCAGAAGAGAACATCTTAGCATTCTCAATCTGCACTGAATGTCAAAAAAGTATGCATGGCTCTGCTATCGAGAACACCAGAGGCCAGCCGAGATGGGGGGAGCCCAGCGAATAGTTAGACTAAGTGTGTGGTTTGCCACTACTTTACTAGCCTTTCCCCCAGTGGCGCACCGACGGGGGGGGGGGGGGGGATTCGGGGGTTGGAACCCCCCCCCCCCTGAGGCCGACTTAACCCCCCCTTTTGTTTAACCCCTTTTATTTCCTTACGCATTTAAGTATTGCAATTAAGATGTAAGACGCGCAATCGTCTGTACACTCGCAAAAAGCGAATTTTTTGACAATTTCCCGTGAAGAAATCGAAATTAGTGCTGTTTACATGGTATTGGAAAACTGTCAACCCCCCCCCTGGCAGAGATCCTGGGTGCGCTACTGCTTTCCCCAGCTCCGCTGGTCTCTGGTGTTTGCGATAGCAGGGCCACGCATAATTTTATTGCGATAGCAATTATATGGACACTCCAAAGCAGATCTCTGCCGTCGTCGTCGCCGTCGCCGTTGCCGTGAGGTTCCGTATGACGTCAGTGGAGATGAAATCGTCGCCGCGCGCCGAACGCTGTATGTGCGAGTGAAAGGGCGCGAGGGACGCGCGCTTTCACGGGGAGTGAACGCACGGCGAAGAAAAAACGCGCGTTCTGCGCCGTGCTCCCTTAAGGGCTGCAGAAGTAGGCGTCTCTTTCCTCCTTTACAATCACCATATATGTACAACAAACGCGCCTTCTTCCGACGCGCGAAAGGCCGTGGCGGGGAGGGGGGGGGGGAGGGAAGGAAGGTGACGTTTAGCTGCGGCATCAAGTGCGTATTTATATCAGAGGCTCCGGCAACAGTCACCAACGCCGTACGCATTTTGTGCGAACGCGGGCAAAACGCCGACGGCGTCGACAGCAGTTCTGCGTGTTGCCGGTGCTGCTGCATGTCCAAGTTTACACCTGATAAAGCTACTATCATTACTCCGTATAGCTCTCTAGAAATTTGCTATCGCAATTGATGCTTCGCCTTTCAGGTGAAACTGTGACAACTTTTCTTATTTATTGTGGGATGCCCAAGAGAAACTGAACCTTCAGAGCGAGAGAGAGAGAGAGGAAGAATCATAAAAGAAAGGAAAGGCATGGAGCCCTACCAGAAGATAAACCTCAGCAATGCAGTTCCTATCTTCCAAAAATGTCTTCTGCTCTGGGATTGACATTATTTATCAAATCGTACATATACAAAAGCCTTCCAGATTTCCGGAAGCGTAGTTTGCCATGTGGTGATGTCTACCAACCTGTATGTACTCCATGATCCTCTGCGTGTCGACAGCCATGAGATTCACGATTTCGCCCGTGGTGAAGCGACCTTTTGCAGAGCTGGACAGCGTCAGCGCCTGCAGCAATTGTGACGTCAAACCAACACATCCACGCAAAAACAAGAAGAAAGAGACACTTCGCAAGAAGTATTCTAAGACTCCGTACGATCATGTGTGGTACACATACCGTGCTATGAAACCTAATAAGAAAAGGGCACACGAGATGTTAAAGGAATTCATACATTTGACAGTGATGCACGCGACGGCCGAGAGTTAGCTGCTGGAAACTCACTCAGTACAAGTTTGCACAAACACAGTGCTGTTAACGAAGATGATACAAAGGCCTATTTCGTACGTTACTAGTGTTCTAAGTTTTTCGCAAACAGCATACAAATTTCACCAAAAGTCACGTAATGATCTGTAAGCTAAGAAAGAATATCTCTCACAGCTTAGTATTAAAAAAGCAAAAATACGGACTTTGATGTTCTGCTATGCATGTATGTAATTAACGTCAAGAAAATCATTACGTGTCTTCATTGCCAGCTTGTACATCCTGATCACCACCTACAAAATGATAGGAAGCAGCCTGCGTGTACTACTTCACTATGCAAGCAGCATCTTCCTCAGGCAATATTTAAACATTTGGTGCAGCTAAAAATAAGCACCCTGTATTTCACCGCTAAGGCACAATGAAGTTGTCTTGAAAGTTGGGGCCCGTATGCCAACTCTCCCTAAATGTTTGAATTTGGGGTCATTTTACAATTTTACAGATGTTGCACCATCTTTTACGAAGTATAAGTTCTGTTTGCGAAAACTTTTAAAGGTGTTCATTAACTATAGTTCCTGAAGCAGGCGAAATCGGCACCAACAAAGTCTGAAAAGTCAGTCAGTGTGATCTAAAGACAATGTGTGGCTTGTCAGTCTCTGCAGCTCCAAGTTTGCTGATGTTTGTTCTGTGCTTGAAGATAAATCAATAATAAGGCACGTACGTATGGGGGCCAGAAAGCCCCCCCCCCTTTTTTTTTCTTGCGGTGATTTTTACGAGTTTTAATTATCACAGGTGGGTAGGTATGCGTACGTACCGCTCTCCGTCAAAAGCTTAAGTCAAATTCAAATCTTTCTATTTAGCTAAGCGAAGTCACAATGAGGCTTAGAAGAAGCAGCTAAGTGATTTAAGGCAGTGAGGCTTTTAGACACAATTGAAATTGGACAAAAATACTACAAGCTCAACATACATATTGTGTAACATTTATATTGTGTAAGTTCTCCCGCACTGCTAGCGTAACTGCAATGAAAAGTACCTTGAACCTTCCTATTCTTTCCCTTCGTAGAAAACTCTCGCGTATGCTAACCTTTCACAAGATTCATTACCACAATTATCACCTAAATGGGGATCTTCTTTCTGAGCCATCGTTCAAATCACCTCGCACAGATCATCGTCATAACGTACGCATTCCTTACTGGCGGACTAATGTGTACTTTAACTTTTTGTGCCAAAAACTGCTAGCAATGGGAACCACCTGCCCACCACTATTGCCAATATCTCTGGCACGTGTTCATTTAAAACTGCCGGCGAAAACTATGTGTTCGCCTGATCTGCCTTGTCACTAATCTGATTCGCATTTCGCCTAAACTTACGCTTTTTCGTTGCTGTACATGATATTGTTTTCTTTTGTGTATACTATATTTTCTTTTGTGCCAAAGACAGCTAGCGATTCGAACCACCGATACCTACCTATGTTTCTGATATTTCTGGCACGTGTTTATTTATTTAAAGCTGCTGCAGAAAACTGTGTTTGCATAATCTGCCTTGTTGCTAATCTGATCTTGCATTTCGCCTAACCCTACGTTTTTTTTCGTTGCTATATACCATATGTTTTATTTTTGCTGCATTATGACTTTACTTTTTTTTATTCCACTGCCTTCTGTAACGCCCCCTGGGCCTTGAAGGCATTGCAATAAATAAATAATTAAATACCTTCCTGTAGATGGCGTTGATCATGGCAGACCGCATGCGCATGGACACGAGGAATATGCGGTACTCGTACTGGCTGTTGAACAGGGACTCGGCCATCGACGCGAAGAACATGGTGCACGCGAACAGGCCTCCGTGCCAGGCAGGCTCGTTCGAGTCGATAAATCTGATCAGCAGACTGCAGAAGGGAAAAAAAGCAAGACAGTGGCGCTCAAGTGCGCAGGAATGTCAAAAAGCCGTACCTGTGGCTACAGGACGTATTTTGTAAACTTTCATTTGGTTTCATTCCGACAACAATTATATGGGATTCCAGGCAAATTGTCGCCGTCGCCGTGATGTGACTGTGTATACTGCTGGAAGAACTTTGCACTATTTCACAGTGCCTTACTGAACCAGGAAAGTTTTTCATTTTTATAGCGTTCAGGAGTGCCTCCCCAGCACAAATAAATGTTTCTGACCTGCCACGGTCGCTCAACGCCAATGGCATTTTACTGCTGAGGTCACGCGTTGGACTCCAGGCCGCAGCAGCCCCACACATTATTTTCGATGCGGACGGAATGCAAGAACACTCGTGTTCCGGGCCTACGGATGCACTTAAAATAACCCCTAGGTGCGTCTAAATTGAATCCGTGGCCCTCTATTGCTGTGTTTCTCTTAGCCAGCTGAGTGGCTTCGGGACGTTAGAATTACCCATATCTAAAGATATTTAATTTTAATTTAAAATTTCTCCATCCGTCAGTGCTACGCTGAACCTTTCAACCACATGCGTGCACTCACTCTAACACCACGGGGTTGACGAACGTGAGCAGCGATCCCACGAGCTTGTGAAAAGCCAGCACGAAGAGCTCGGGCAGGAAGGTGCGAAACAGTGGCGTCATGATGCCAACTTCGGGCGAGGACGCAAGACCTCCGTCCGCAGATGTGTTCTTCTCTCCGGTAGGCCTGTTTTGAAAGAATAACGCCTGTGTTCAACATTGCTTCCCATTGGCTCAGAAGTCCCGCAGCTTTCACAGTGCGGCAAATGACTTGCGAGATGGAGCGTAATGTTGTAGCAGGCGGCCTATTAGCTGGCGCCAGTCACGCGGCCCCTCCCCGTCGGGAAAGCTTTCGAGCGCAGCGCAGACTGATTAGCGCTGAAACGTATTTGGTTCGTTTTGCACGTGACCATGACCAATAGAATACACAAGAACAGAACTCCAAGCGGAAGCTTATTCATCACATCTTTACAAGTGACCAGGAGAGATGTATCACGTGATGGAACGGAATCGGCGTGATATAAATGTTCATTGTCGAAGTCGCTATACATTCAAGTTCAGGAGAACTGCCCATTTAAGGGGTTGTTTCACAATTTAAAATATTTTGCACTCTTAAGGGTGTTGCCTTGTCCCATAGGTAGCATCCCAGCCTTTGGGGCTATAAGAAATTTTTCTGCAGCGAGCTCTAGCTACACGTACAATGAGAAAAGATGCAGTTGAAAACTTCACTACTAAAATTTAAATTAAAAACGTTTACACCGTTCGAAACTTAACTTGTCCCACAATAATAATCGTCATCTGTCTTGCGCGCCTTTCCTTCCTCGAACGCTGCGCGCCCGGTACTTCCAGGTCATGAACGGCTTGTGCGTAATGAGCGTGACGCAGCATTATCGACAGGAAGGCAGCAAGCGCAGATTTTTCGAGACAGGAAACGCAAGCAAAGGTAGATGATTATTGTTGTGTGACAGGATAAGCCCAAAAGGTGAAAACTCTTTTTAAGAGTGTATGTAATAATTCTGTCAACCTTGTGCGCATGCACACTAAACATTTTTACACCCTTAAGGGTGTAAATCAGTTTGTCGCCAGACGGACACCCTAAGGGTGCTGTTGCCTACACCCTTTGCCTCGGGTGCTTTTATAACACCCTAGAGGAAGGGTGTCCAGCAAAATAAAAATAGGGTGTTAGGGTGCTAGTCCATATTAGCACCCATCTACATGGGTGCTGGAAGGGTGTACACCCTCCGTCTCCTGTATCGAGGTCCATGAAGCTTCAGCTGGGCACGCATGGAGACACGCTCTCGACCACTGTAAAAAATGGTCATTCATGGCAAACAGAATCAATCTGTCTTCCCTGTACAAACAACACCCGTGCAAAACCAATACGCATATAATATATATATATATATATATATATATATATACATATGTATGTATACGTGTGCACATTTTTAAAAAGGAATGAACCACCTTGCATGTTAAAAAGAAATATACATGTGTTTATTCGGTTCTGCCACACAGACTGAGAAATTGTACATCACAATGAAAATAAACCACAAACAGGTGGTGCAATTAAACAAATAAATTACACCTAATAGAAGCAAGCCAAGAAGTGCCTTCATTTTAGCACACAAGGAACTTAACGTTTAGAGAACAGGCTGCATAGCCAAAAAGTGAAACGTTTGGGCCACACTGCCAGAAAGTGCTCATTAGGCAACTCCAGTATCTGAATACAGCGTCAGCTAAAATTCTGAGCATTTGAAGCTTTAACAACTCTGTTCAGAAACTTAGTCACCACAGACCTTGGTGTCGTTAGGTCAAGGCCCACAAAAAACCGCTCAAGCACAACAAGTGTGTTAAATACTTTGCGGTCATACTGTAGATTGAACAACCAGTATGCGCACATGATTGCTGCAAGCCCCTCTTCTGCATTCATTACTGAAAAACATTTCTCCCGGTCGACCAACAAGAAGAGAAACTCCGCATTCTGTACTGTATCCCCAGTAAATGCCACACAGGGTGTTGCTGGAATGTCATCCTGCATTACAAAAATAAAAACAGTATTTTGTATATGACACTTGACTGCAGGCATAAACATAAACTTAGTTTTAATATCACTTTGGAGCATTATTGCCCATATGTTCTATACACAATCACCATCCCAAGTATAATTAAAAAGACAATTGATTGCTGCCTGTACCTTCAGCCATCCCATGAGCATGCACTGGTGCACTCACTCCAAAGAATTTGGCCAGTATAGCCAGTTACAGGACACACCCATATTTAGGGATTATTTCCATGTACATACGAACATCGATGACTACATTTACTACTACTTGGCAATAAGAGCTACACCTACTTTGCCTAATAAAAAGCTTCACAAGCAATATAGACAGACGCCTAAAACCGAGTGCTTCAAATACAATCCCTATTTTTTTTATTTGATAATCTCTACCATATCTAGATTTTATGTAACATTTAAACAGTAAACATTGCTATTGTATTTAGAGAGTAATATCATACAATCATACAAGTGTTTTACTATTCGCCTTTTCATTTCATGACTCTCTTGAAGCATATGAAGTCCACTTGTCGAAACGTTGGCTCCTGCTCTCCCCTTGCTCTCGCGTTGCTCATCGTCTTGTACTATTATGAAATTCTGACTATACCTTTGGTGTGTGTATTTTTATATATATACATCTGACATTCTGTGCATAATGTGCATATGATGTCAAATAAGCTTGACTTCTAATGTCTACCTTCTCTATTTTGCATTACACTATCGGCATTGTGCAGGAAGTTACTTGGCTGCCAGGTAGTCTTTCTTACATTTCGTTTGCTTACACGCCGATATGAATTACTGAATGCTTGGTACACTCACATTCTCTGGTACAAAGAGAGTTCCCAATGCTGCTCGCTCCTTCACATTTGATGCAACAACATCTAGTGCTGCAAGTGCCAGGATGTCTGTAAAGAAAAAGATACATGTATATATAAAGATCTACATGTGTGCGTGTATTTATATATATATATGTACATCATGAAGAAAGTAAACTGAGGGGCTCTATCTTATTAGTCATAAGCCAGCAATTAATTACACCAAGGACAGCATACAGAAAATGATCTGCATTTATTTTAAGTAATAAAGCTATGTAATGAGTAGTAAGTAAGCTGACGGGCCCAATGGTGGGTATTAGTCTTATCATAAGAAGCGAACAAACGATCACGCCAAGGTCAGCATAGGGGAAATTACTTGTAGCACCTAAGTGAATTGAAGAAAAGATAAATGGAAATAGGAGTGGTTGAAAAGACAACTGGCTGCAGGTGGTATATGAACGCATATGCGGCCAGTTGTTTTTTTTTTCACCCACTTCCATTTTCAATTATTAATCATTTCTTTAATTCAATTAAAAACTACAATTTCCCCTATGCTGTCCTTCACGTCATTGTTGGCTGCTTATGATATGATATATATATATATGTATATATATAGGTGATGGGTAGGTGAGTATGCAGCTCGATGGGTCCGATACAATACACAAGAGCAGGACACAGGTACAAAAAGCCTTGTCACTAACATTTTGGCAGGTGGGTCAGCCTTCGTCACTGACAAAGTAGACCAGCCTCACCGTTAGTAAACAAGACTTCGTACGTGTCTCCTCTTGTGCAAATGTCTGTGTGTATATATATATATATATATATATATATACACACATGCGCAAAGGTTATTGCTCTCGAGACACTTTTTTATTATTTTGAAGGTTATGCATCATGAAGCCATGGCAGTATTTCATCAAAATATGGAGAGTGCTTGCCTTCTGACATGTATACACTGGTTGTTCAAAAAAGCAGTGGTTTAGAAGGGTGAGCTGCAGTTCTGAATCGTGGTTTGATGCACAATAAATAGAATTTTTGAACTTAAGAAACGGTTTAATCACAATTTGTGCATGTGCAATATTGGTAATAGCAGTGAAGCTGTTGCTCACAAAATTATTGAATGTAGGGAGGTGGACAAGTGCCACTCAGGCTGTTAATATTGCTGCAATGTGGGGCCTGATATGTATTGCCTAAATGTTATTTACATTTGCCCAATCTCAACAGACTTTTTACAATTCAACTACAACACCAACTGCAATATCATTGTGATATACTTACGCCTTGTTCTCAGCCTTGCTGGATCCATTTCACTAGCTGTCCGTAACATATGCAGCACGTTTTCATCACAGGTCACTTTCTTCCTGGTGACAAGCCTTGTCAACACATCAATGGCGTGTGCAACCTTCTTGGTTGGTTTTGCCTTTGTCAGATAATGAAAGTCATTGCAGAACTGCATAAAGTACAGAAAGCGCTATCAGTTTGAAACAAAATGTCAAGAATCACTTTGTTAAGAGCTTTGTCTACAGTGTTTGACTATACCTTTTACATTAATATTTAGGGGTAGGCCAATATTCGAAGCTTCAAACACAAATCAAATATCACACAATAAATGTTCGCATGGGTATTTGAAAAGGAACTATTTCTTATTTTGATAACTGACTGTTAAAGTCTGGGTATACTGTTCTCCATCTGCTATACAGCAGATTATCAGAAGTGAAACGACAAGTTTTCAAAGCAATGCCGAAACGAAATGTGTGAAATGAAAATTGTCATCCACCTGAATGCAGCGCAAAGCTACAAAGGAAATCCATGTTTTTCAGAAGGGAAGTTTCACAGTTAAGGAAAAATACGTCCTCGTCCGGGATTTGAACCCGGGACCAACGCTTTTTCTGGGTGGTCACTACCATTTGAGCTAATTGCCGTGGTCTGCTACTTCATGGTTAGTTCAGATGGTAGAGTGACCGCCCCGAAAAGGTTTGGCCCTGGCTTCGAATTTTTCGTCAACTGTGAAGCTTCTGTTTTGAGAAACGTCTACGGGTTTCCTTTGCAGCTTCATTCTACTGTCGAGTGGATGACAATTTTCTCTTTTATGTCATTTTCGCCATTTTGCGGAGTACTCAATTGCCAAACAAAATGAGTAATAAAAGCTTATGGTCTGTGGCAGAAGCTGGCATGACAACCTGTGCTTTTTGTTTGTGTATCGCTATACGCTGCTTCTTGGGGTGTTTTCCTTGCAACGAACCTTTTGACGTGTATACGACATACGAGTCCTTTGATGCAGCGTCACCGCTTACTAGCATGTTGCACAGTTGTGCGTGTATCAATTTCCTTTTTAATGCCTTGGACAAATCTTGACTCAATACACCACTGCAGCTTGGTATCTCCCATTGTCTATTCCAGGATCGTGCGAAAGAGCCGGAGTTGTTTTGTACAGCACTTAGGAAAAAGAAGCCTCCTTGCATATTTTACGCAACAGTTATGCAGCCACCGCATTTCTTTGACAGCAGTGGCAGACATAAGATGTAAATTGTACTTTGCAATTAGTGCATTCTAGTGCTTAGATAGTAGCCATGCCACGTTTTCTACAGGTACTTAACGAGGTTTTATGTTAGTAATGAGTTACACAAGACCCCTTTCTAATGCACCATAAATGGCGTCGTTTCACAAGGGCCTTAAAAGAAGCACATTACCAACCTGTATAATTAAGAATATATGTTGCTGTCATGAACACCTGTAAAACAAGTAGAAAATCTGAACCACTTACTCGTTGAAAATCCATGAGGTATGGATACTTCGTCTTGACATCAAGCACAGTGCTCTTGGCAATGTCAGGAAGTCTTTTACTTGCGGTAAGGGCCATTCTTTCTCGCATTGCCTTCTCATTTGGTATAGGCTTTCTGCCTTCTAAGATCAGCCATTCCTCGTGTCTGGCAATACTACTTTCATCTTCGCCTGTGACATTTGGGAGGCCGATGCCCTGAAATGGGAAACAAATTGCAAACCACTGATTAGATTGTTTCTGTGGTTATCACACAAAGATGCTGCTTTCTGCCTGAATGGTGCTGCGCTGTCCTTACCACCTTTGGCTTCTTGCTCCGCTGGAGCTCGCTGGCGGCTGCCTCTGCCTTTCTTTGAGCACCAAACTTGCTTCGGTTGTGCAATACACGATCATCTTGAAGCTTCCGTCTTTGGTTTTTGAATTTATTTCGAAGTGCTACTTTCCAGGAGTCCTTCGAACACAGAAAATAAAACTGGTTGGGATATATAAAGAAATGTTGTTTCTGTGCTTCTACAGCGTGTAATGCATTTTTTTAAAACAGCACCATTTAAACAATCCCTCTTTAAGCACTGCAAGTTCACCGAGATTTGCTAATTTAAAACTTATTCAAATTTAGTGTTTTACTGTGCACAAGGTATATTTGTGAAATTCAACGAATAGTATTGCATTAAATACAAACCGAAAATTTGAATGGAAGAATTACTTTTCACAAGCATCTACTATTAAAAGTAAGTGCTTCAAACGTTTCAAAATGGAAGTTCCAGAAAACGATATAAAGAATATTTGCCGATGCTCATATAAAAAACGACTACAGATAACTCGAGATGAACCCCTTCATAGAGACAGAAATGCTAAAATCAAATATTCTTGCAAATGACCGTCTATATATTTAAGAGTGTGAATGTATTTTTCAATATTAGGTTAAATAATGAGTCTGGGTCAGTTTCAAAGGCCATGTACTAAAATGTAAAGTAAGTAGGGTTTCAGTCACACACTCTAAGGGGCTAAACGAAGGTACAATGCAGTAAAACGTAGGGTAAAAAGCTGAAGTAAAAATATTGAATTTTATGAACCCATATGATGCTATATAATCCTTTCAATATACACGTGATTTGTACAGCTGCTGTTCATGGAAGAGTACCTCATTTGATGAAGATAATTTCACCCATATTTTATGGCAACACTAACTTCGTGGATATGCAATATACACATCAATACAAAAAATTGCAGCACCCTTCTACATAAGAAGGCATGAAATCTACTCACAGATCCACTTCCAACAACATCACGCAGCTGTGGGTATTTCTCAAGGAGCAGAGACGTCACCTTGCTGTAAAACTGACGTGTTGGGAACCTGTAAGATAGATGTGGTTACATCTTGAGTGTTATGTGTAAAGACGTAATGACAAAAGGATAAAACTGAGATTCACGCCCATATGCGCTTACAAGTGTTGTTTTTGCCATTGCATCGAACAAGATGTCGATGATCTGCCTAAAAGAAGATGATGTGAGTGGCTCGCCACTGATCACTTTGTCATGGAGGGGGCCAAGGCTGGGCATCACAAAGTTGATCCCATCGTCATCTGAGCTGGATTGCCTGCAAGAGATGACACTTTAAGTTCCAAATAAAAAGGCTATTAGAACGAGATTTTACTTGTAATTAACCTTGTGATCTTCTGAGTTTGCAAAACGAAAACAAATTTGCATGTAATGGAGCTTTTTGAAACAAAATGAAAGCATCCTTCCTTATATGGTGCACCCATTTTCTTGGACTGAAAGTGCCACACAGTCACAACTTGTATGCTTATATGCTCTTGTCAAGAGAATGCCAACCTGGTTTATTTGCTTATTGATTTATATTATTGTCCAGGCTTCGACAGCTATGAAAGTGGCAGTAAAAGCCATATTGACAGTTTCACTTGAATGTCATGAATATGTTACTGCTACACTGCAAAAAAAGCTTCAAATTTATATGCCATCATACAAATGGTTTGTCGCATTGTGAAGCTATAGTTCACAAGAATTTAAAAAATTCTTTAATGTGATTGCACAGAGTACACTTCAAGCTTCCTCAAGCACAGTCTTGTAACTGCAGCTTTGACAGCACCGTAGCTTCGACAGTGCCGCAAACTAGAAGTTGGATTCGACAGTGCCGCAAACTAGAAGTAGGAATTTGTATTGGTAACAACTCTAGAAGTATGATCAAATGGCTCACTAAATATGCAACAATTCCAGTAGAAATGATCAGTAGAGCATTCACAACTGTACCTAAAAACACACTTACAGTTCAAAGGGATGAAGCATTTCACTGGGTCTGCTCTGCTCACAAGCTTCCAAAATGGCCTTTGACGTGCACTGAAAGTAGGAACAAGCCATTAAGTCATGAACATTTACTCCACATAGGTCACCTACTCCTGTGACTACTGGCTTTAAAATCATGCAATTTTGCGAACTGTGGGAGTAGGTGTAAGCGAAACTTTAGTGAGCTGGCAAGACGAATGCTGAAAACAAACAGATGTCGCTCAATGAATGCGTACACTCACTGGCACAACGCTGGCCTGCCTACTTGACAGATACTAGCCAAGTAGGCGCGCCAAGCTTTACACCAACCGGAGGTTACCTCCAAGATGCGGGCGTGCTACTGGAACAGGAAAGCCCATTAAAAACTCTTGGCTCACCCTTCACACCCACCACGTACGGCAAGCAGGGCACGATATGATCTTATGGCACAGCAGTGACAACGGTAAAAATTCACTTGTAGTGTCTATATAACTGCTATCACAATAATGGAGAAAGCAATGCGGCTAGCAGTGGCGGGACATACCAGCCCGCTCAATGAGTCAGCCAGAGCAGACGCTGAATGGCGTACCATAGTTCACAACAGTTTGCGCACCTCTAACTTTCCATTTTCATTTTCCAGCTTACAAAAGCTGTTTTCTTTACTAATGACGAATTCGTCAGAAGACGTACTTGCACGTAAATAAAGCAACCCCGAATATAACGCGATAGGGGACTTGCAGTCTTAGAAAAATATATAACGATCATAACGCAGAGGGATGCAGTAATGAATCGGGAAATGACGCAGAAAAGCGAATTGCGGCAGGGCGCTTTATTCATTGCTCCTGTGATCTACCGTCGCAAGATAGTGTAAAATCACGAGTGCTGATGTTTTTCTCACAGTCGGCGAGAACAGCTTCGACCTCCGTGACACCTATCAATGTCATTGCACTTAAAATACCTAAGAAATGTCCACGACACCATCAATCCATCCCGGGAAAGCGTTTCACGGATTGTGCAGTGATGAACTTTTAGGATCGCTCGCTTGAAGAACAACCTCAATAGTCTTACTCAAGGCTGCAATTAATAGAACCTAACCTACAACAAAGTGCACAGTGGCAGTTCCTATACCTAGGCTCTCTTGCGCGAGGCGAAGTGTCAGCTGGCTTGGCGAGCAGGCGAAAATAAAATAAATGGCTTTATATTCGTGCCACGAACACCAACATAACAAGAGGCGCGTATACCACGATTAAAAAAAAAACGCGTCATATTCGCGCAATAACGAACGGTAATCGTTCTAACTAGCTCGAGCTCGCGAACGTGTGAAATATTTAAAAAATACAAAAAATACAAAAATAAAAACATTTTTAGTTATATACAGTAACAACGTTCCACTAAGAAAATTACCTGTGATGATGAACATGACGCTACTCCTTCAGCGTCAGTTTCCTGTTGTACTTCACAAACGATTTTGGCCATATCAGGTATGTTGTCATCGGCAGCGAGGTCAACAAATTCGTTGAATGTCGGATCCAGCACCTATAACCAACGTCCGTGTACTGTCACTCAACAGGCTAGCTGCTTAGAAGATCGCATTAACAGCTTTTTCTTCGTGCACTGTCACGCTTCCGCGTGCAGTCAGATGAAAGACAATACGAAAGGCACAGTTCTGACTGGTGTTGCAAAGGTCGCGGGGCGCTTTTTTCGTCGCAACGATGGATAACATTTTTTTTTTACAATTACAAGTACGGCTCCAGGAGGGCACATGTAACCGGCAAAGGGAGGCCTCAGGAGACACCTCAAATTATTATAAAGTGCATGCCGGAGGATCTGTAGGGTCCACAAGCGGCAGCGGGTGGATCCCAGCTGGAACCAGGGCGGTCTGTGGGTTCAGACGACCGAGGTTGGAGCGTGCCAAGGGTGCTCACATACAGCGGTATGCAGAGGCCTTGGCGAGCCCCGAACCTATGGACCAGTTCGGGTTCCAACTTTGGTGTGCCATTTGCCACCTTGATGCTCTAGAGGCGCCGCCAAGTGTACTCAAATGACTATTGTAAAAATAAACACGATTAGGCAAAGAAACTCACGCGCTGACCGCGAGGCACCGGCTCGCGCAGGCGTCAGCTTGTGACGCTATGTTCAGCGTTGCCGCGCACCGCGACTTCGCCAACACCAATCACAACCTCACCGTATATAAATGCATGGAGTTAAACACGGCAAGCTCGAACATGCTGCTCCATCTAAAAAAGAATTCTGCACTTGTCACTTGACCGCGAACCACACCATTTCAAGCCGCCGCCAAGTGTACTTAAATAGCTATTGTAAAAAGAAACACGATTAGAGAAAGAAAATCAAGCTGGCCGCGAGGCACCGGCTCGAGCAGCCGCTAGCTTGTGACGCAATGTCCAGCGTGGCCGCGCACCGCGACTTCGCCAACCAGCAGTCACAACCTCACAAAATATAAATGCATGGAGTTAAACACAGCAAGCTCGAAGATACTGCTCCATCTATAAAAATAATTCTACACTTGCCATTTGACCACGAACCACGCCATTTCAAGCCGCTCTGAACTCGCCATTGTGCCAGATTTTCAAGCGTGCGAATACGGAACTATGTGGACGCCATTTTAAAACAAATGTGCCTCGCCCGATGTCGAGCGATGCACGTTTGTTTCATACACACAAGCCTACGGAAGTCCAATACGTAACTCGACAAATAAACGCCAAATAAACGGGCACTTGCCTGAAATTTGCTTGATGACACTGTCACGAGACCACCGAGAACAGGGCATGCGGCAACTGCTTGCTTCAGCGCTTCCAAGGACCCATCTTCTAATACATACGACCGCTTCGCTCGGAGGTTCGGCACTGTTACTAAACAACGTATGGGCGGCATCTTCGTTGACCCAGCGCACAAAACCAACAAAAAAGTATCAATTTGTAGAGCGGAACACGAACAAGCGCACACAGACGCAGTAAATAGTACAAGCGGCGCAGCTGACGAAACAACGTGTTAGTGCGAGCCCGCCTGTAGACACGACTGAAGGAGAGGGGGAGAGAGAAAAGTGGCGGCATAGAGAAAAAAGGGGATGTACTGAAAACGCGAAGAAAGCGCCCGAAAGCGCTCAGCAGCATGAAAGGAGGAGGAGGAGGAGGTGCGCAATGGCAATGGTTGCTAACAGATAGCTTGAGTCCGGAGCGTGCGGAGCGTTGCGAGTTGTCAGGAGTGTGAGCAGAAAACAACAGTAGGTGTCACTTATTTCGTCCTATGCAGGGCGATCTGAATAAAATACGTGTTATAGATTTCGCAAAACTGCTTGCTAACATATCAGAAAAATCACAGACAAGATATAATAATCTTGTTTTCCACAGCGAGGAATAACAAGAAAATTTATGACGAAAACTAAGACACACGCAATCAGTTGTCCATGCTCTGCTTTAGTGCGGTCCGGAGCACATGTCACGCTGGTTATTCTGAAACTATAAGCTCTATGTGAGTTCGCCGTGGGGCAAACAGCTGTTGTTTAATCAGTTGTGTGTACCGCAGTCGAGAAGAGTGCGAAAAAGAAGCGCAAAAAGGCGGCGTTTAAGGTGTTCCTTCCTTTCGGTGACTTAGAGGTGAGTATTCTGATATCTCACGTTATATTTTAGCCGCTGTACCATATTTCGTGGTAAGAAAAGACAAGCTCGCAGTGCACGGACATAAGGACAAGGAAAACAACACGAACGCCGCCCTCTCGTTCTTACGTCCGTGTTTTGCACGCCTGCCTTTCCGTATCATGGATTCTTAACGCACTTCCTCACGAAATCTTGCGCGGTGCGAGACTAGAAAAAAACGGAGACGACATAAGTGCGCCTCGATACGAAACAGGGAGAGGCGCGCGCTTGGGGTGCACGGGCTACAGCCGCAGCCGCGCGCTGCGGGCTGTGAGAACTGATAAATGCACGGGCACGTTCTAAACCCAAGCAGAGGTCAACTAACCCAACCTCCCTCCCTTCGGCACTGCTATGTGGTTACAGTATTTTCCCAACAGTTTGACCTATGGAACACCAGGATCTCTGCTTACTGCTAAACTGTTAGGAAACGAAGCTTAGGGCACTGCATTATACTGATAGGCGTTGTTTCATATATCGCTTGCCATTCTGATTTCTAGCTGCGCAAAATTATTAAAAAGAACCTTTTTTTTTTCAGATGCCAGGTATTCGCTACTTCCGATGCCCAAGATGCGCGTGTCCAAAGTTCTCACTCAAGGCACTTTTCAGGCATCTTCGTACAGTTCATGGGCATGAAAATAACTGGTTGTGTGGCCTAGGAGGCTGCATGAAGACATTTAGACTGTTTCTTTCATACAAGAGGCATGTATACCGGAATCACGCCGAACTTCTAACGGAAAGAACGCAGCTCATCTCAAGTGTGTCATTGGACATGGAGCAAAGGAGCGCGTTTGAGGCACATTGTGAAGAGCGTGCAGAAGCCCAAGAAGAAGTTCCACGTGATCCTGAGCCATCTCAATCAAGCCCCAGTTTCAGTAAATATGTGAATCAGTTTGCAACACTGCTTCTGAAGTGGAAGGAAGCAAGGCGTCTTCCTGAATCCACCTTGAATGAAATAGCGAACGATGTTATTTCTTTCATTAAAGAAATACTTGAGGGTGAACAGCTTTGCGCAAATATTGGTGCTGTCACTCACACAAAACAAGAATGGACACAGCAGCTGAACCAGCTACTCTCGAAGTCGGGTCGGCTGAGATATTGGAGGACACATTTTCCCTTTGTTGAGCCTCGTACCACAGTGCTTGGAACTGACAGCCACTGGAAGAGTTGACACCATGGAGTATGTGCCACTTTGTGATGTACTGAAGTGCATCTTTGAACATTCACACTTATGTGGTGACTTCAACGGCTACCCAAAAAAAGACAACTACTTGTATTCTGCTTTCGATGGTACTGAATTCCAAAATCATGCCTACTTTGCCGGGGACACTTCTAAATTATGCATTCAGCTTTATAGTGATGAATTTGAGGTGTGTAACCCATTGGGTAGCAAAAGAGGAAAACATAAAATGACTGCAGTGTATTTTACATTGTTAAATTTTGCTACAAGAGCCCGTTCAGCACTCTCGGGAATCCATTTGCTTTTGCTTGTTAGAGACAAGCATGTGGCCACCTATGGCTTTTCAAAGATCCTGGCTCCCTTAATTACAGATGTAAAGGAATTAGAAGAGGGTATTGTCAGTTAATGGAACTCTTCTAAAAGGTTCAGTTTTTATTTTCACTGGTGATAATTTGTCCAGCCATAGAGTAGGAGGCTTTAAATGCTCATTCAGTCATGGTAGAATTTGCAGGTTTTGTATGGCATTGCACCATGAGCTTAATCACAAATTTTTGGAAAGTGATTTTCTGCTTCGCACACCAGAAGGCCATCAGCACCATATAAACATGTTGAGTGCTGGGCTTCCCACTGCATCATTATATGGAGTTAGAGAAGCATGTTCCCTCACATTCAACGGGTTTAATCCAACACAACATCTACCTCCAGATGTGATGCATGACGTTCATGAAGGTGTATTGCCATTTGCATTGCAGCATATCATTTCATCATTGATAAAACAGAATTTCTTTTCCCTCACATACTTGAACAAGGTGATATGTGAATGGCATTATGACGCCCATGATGTGCGCAACAAACCAGAGCCGCTGTCAAAAGAATTTTTGAAAGGAAAAGCAGCCATGAAGGCCTCAGCAGCTCAAGTGTTTTGCTTGTTTCGGCATCTCACCGTTTTTTGTTGGTGAATGTGTTCCTACCGGAAATGATGTGTGGCAACTTTACCTTCTTTTGCGCGAAATTGTAGACATTATCATGAGCTACAGAATTCCTACCAAGTATATTGCCTACCTGCAAAAAAAAATTCAATTTTTTTGTTTGGAATTCAAATCATTGTTCCCATCTTCATCACTACCTTGCAAAGTGCACTATCTAATACATTATCCTTCACTCATCACAAAGTTTGGACCTCTAAGTGCCCTCTGGGCAATGCGATTTGAAGCAAAACACCAATATTTTAAAGACATTTCACGCAAGATCCGCAATAGGAAGCATCTCTCGTACAGTCTGGCAGCCAGGCACCAGTTATTGCAAAGCTTCACATTTACACTCTCTCATGAGAGCAGTGTTACCACAACTGGTTGCTGCCCTGTGCTCTTGGAGCACCTCCCTGAATGCGTACAGCAGTTCGTTTCTGACCACGGCCTTGAATGCTCAAATTCGTTTACTGTAAGTTCTCTAACTGTGAATGGCAGGATGTACAAGGTAGGTTGTTGCCTGGTTGACAACATTTCGCTTGATGATTTGCCAAAGTTTGTTCATGTATGTGGACTGTACTATGTAAACAAGGTACTTTTGGTGGTGGCAAATGTGCTTGAAACCGTTTATTTTGATGAGCATTTTCATGTGTATGTTGTGAGTATGACAGAAGAATACAAGCTGCTGACATCACTTTCAGAGAATGAGAACGAACCATTGTACATGCGGCAGCACAAAGGACGCAGTGTGATAAGCACTCGCCACAGTTTAGCATAAACCAGCTGTATAATGTAGAAGTGTGCACTCAGTTTTTTTTTACATAGTTGCTACTTCTCGTGATGTGAAAGTGTTGTGGCTGCACAGCCTGCACTAGTGCCTTGCATTTTTATGCATATTTTTACGGTTTTGTTTAGCATCACGTGAGAAAGTCAAGCTTCATCGAAATGATCATTCAATTAAACTTGATCAAGTCTTTTATACCTATCAAGTATGGCAAGCCAACCTTTATTGTCCAGATGTTGCATCTTAAGTACATGTTTTCATAATAATTCTGCATTATGTTAGTAGTGCAATAGCACAATACAGACTTTTCTAAACCAAGTGCCGGTGACTGTAAACCATGGCAGCATAAGCATCACAAAAAATATGTGATTTGTTATAGCGAGCTTTACAATTCAAATGGACATTGAATATTTATAATCTTTTGTTTCAAACACAGACATGCAAAAGTGCTAAATATATAGATGTTACATTGCTCGAAGTTATTTTTTTCCTGATTGTTTCAGTCAACCTTAAAACGTTAGAATCATAAAGCTGTATTTTAAATAAAACTTTGACGTTGATTGCTTGTTCATTTGTATGTCCCCTTACTGTTTGTACTTGACACGCAGTGTTTTCCGACTTTTGTGAAAAAGTCTTAAACGGTATTTCAAGGTCTACAAAAATGTTCCTGTTGCTTTATTTAACGTTGATATTCCGCGTGTTAATTTTCTGTCAAAATGTATAACTGCTCTGTAATGATGCTATATGAACATATTTTTTCTGTTAATCGACATATGTACTTCTGGCCATACGCATTTCCAGTTACCATCGTATAAATAGCGTAATTTCCTCAGAAATCGCGGTACACGAACGCATTGCGCAATCTGTACAATAATGGAAGTGTGTGCGTGCATGCAGTTTGTTGCACAAATATATTTAGCACCCTTTAGCTCATGCTTTAACACCCTTATGAATGGCAAACTCACACCCTATACGCGTGCGCACCCTTATTGTGGGGTGTTTTCAGCAAAAAGGGTGCTAAAAGGGTGTGTTATAGGGTGTAAATTTTGAAAACACCCTATTTAACACCCTTAAGGGTGTTAAAATGTTTAGTGTGTAGTGTCGAATGAAGTTGCTGCATCTCCAGACGTAAAGGAGCCCACATTGGTAAGTCCTCTATTTATCTTGCCGACTGTGAATATTTTTCGAAGCTCGTTTTGTGGTAGCACTTCATTCAGTGCTTATTTCCAGGAGCTTTTGGCGCGTCTTTAGGGCAGATTAGTGCTATGGAGGGTCTACCTTTGGGGTAAGTGCGAGGACGCTTGTGTAACTACATTCCAGTGCGATTCTGCATTTTGAGAAAGTGTTTCCTACAAACGGCATTCTCATTCAATAACTGAGTAGTCTCTAGTTTCCTCAATTTTATTGCGACATCAATTGCATTAACACCCCAGGCAAGTGTTTGCTGTCAACGTCCAGGTTCCTATAAGGTTCCGTATAAACTTCAATTGCGAAATTATCGCTCCCTACGCCCATTTGCGGTCGGTGCGAGGGTAGCTTGCGGGGATAAAACGAGAAAAATTGTGGCTTGATGGGCGCCGCCCTCCCGTGGGGCCAATTCCAGAGGTCACTTCATGAAACGGTCTCTAATTTGGCGATGGGGAGCTGAGGTGAGCCCGCCGTAACTTGTTCAAAAGCGCACGTGAGGGTAGAGTACAGGTGAGACTGGGTCTCCTGCTTTACCGTGGCCGCAGCTGCGTATGGCTGTCCGCACGGCTGAGTGCATAAGATGGCAGTGCACCGTATCTTGGGAGTATCATGCGGTGATTTCAAAGCTGGGGTGTGCCGAGATGGCTAGTCGCTTCACGTGCACACGTTGTGTTGGAAGTTGCATAATGTCAAATGTCTGGCGTGCGTGAAAGCGAATACAAGCCCAAATTGTTCATTTACCGACGCCAACAATTTTCGCGCCACCGTTATGACCACTTATTTTTGAGGCCATCATGTTCTTATTCTGCGTGGTGCCGACACTTTGCTTGTTATTTATTCAAGAAGGGAATATTTTGTGCTTTTTATGCAACTCTGAAAGGTACGAGCATCCCGTGTAGTTGTCAAATAATTTGCTATCAATATGCTTACTTGCTCGTTCAGGTCACTACGACCCTTTGCCGCATATTACACGTGTGGAACAAATATCAAAATAAATAATAATTAAATGATATATTTAAGAGTCTTTTACCTTACGCCATTAAGCAGTTGTGCTGTAAATTAAGATAGCCATGTCCAACAATCACGTATGACGCACGGTAATAAATTAAATTTTATTTTGGTGGTTTCTATCCTGACAGATATTGAGATTCGATTTTTAGGCATACCGTGGTGGTGAACTGAGTAACAATTTCGACCACCTGGGGTTCTAATAGCGTACCAGTGTTTAGATATACTTTCGTTTCGGAATTTTCCTGCCCCCAAACCAACCGGGAACCGTAATTGAGTCGGTGACCCAGAACTGAACAGAACAACGCCACAGCCAATTAGCCTGATCACAGAGAAGACTGTCCGGTTGTGATTTGTGGCTGTACACTAGAGTATGGTTAGCTGAGACAGATACTCCACCGCATGCATTGTTTCGAACAGCTCACTTAGGGTCGCTGATGATGGTTGTAGCTTCGGTCGTATACCTAAAACTAGGGCGGTGGCTGTCTGCTTAGTTACTTCCCCGTTCGCTATAGTAACATTTCGATTCGATGAAAGGCTCGGGTGGAGGAGATTGTACAGTGCCGAAGTTCCTTGGTCAAGGCAAATGAAGAAGATGAGGGCACCACTGTAGGGTTCTCATCCCTTTCGTTTCGTTTTCAACCGTAGTATTTACGGAAGTGTCGCTATAGGTATACCAAAAGGGACACCCTAGCATATGTCCACGTAACATGCCCCGTAACAAAGCGCCCGAGGGCCGCGATATGTGGGGCGGAATAATTGTAAGTCGGTTGCAATAAAACGTCAGTATCAGGTGTAAAGGCACGCTTGGCGCCATTCAGCAAATGAGCTATATTACGTTCGTAAACATGGATTGACAGTGAGTGACCTTTCACTTTGTTTGAGAGCTCAAAAGGGGCCCTCGTATTGTGTTGCAAGCGTCAATGGTGTGCCCTCTTCTTGGACAAAAACGTCGATCAACGTGGCAACTTCTTTGCTTGCTTAGTAGCAGGCATCTAGAGAAGGGTCCATCGAAGTTGCTAAAACAGTATAATAATTATAGCCTGAGCGCCGCTCGACTAATACCTATAGCGCCGAAGAAATTTTATTCAACCTGGAGAAGACGACGAAGACTGAATTTTGAAGGGTACATGTCTGTCACATATTAGTTGCTGGCATGACGCTTTCTTTAGCCCGAATGCTGGTGATATTCCTCCCTGGAATGTGAAGGGGCCACTGCAGACCAGTAATTAGCGGTGTTCAGCAGCAGCAGCAGCCACTTTAGACCATAAACCTGCACCGAGATTGTGCAGCGCAGCATTATATTCCGGGAGCGAGTGGTGCAGTATCCGTAGATGCGTTACCATCCAGTTTCGCTACATGCATATGCCCCATTATATTTCTATTTTTATATGCTGCACGCTTTGTTCTCCTGCCTGAGGAGAATTCAAGGTTCTACGATGCTGTCCACATGTTGTCGCATCAGTTGTGTGACACAATGTGACAATACGTACAAAATACCATTGGCTAGTTGGCAAATCGTGTCTAAAGAAAACCTGCATGAACTTTGTCCATACATATGGGCACAATTTTCATCTATACAAATGGGGACAACTACATAAGGGGACATATGGGCATCGTTTGCAATCAATAACAAAGGTAGGTATAGGGAGGTGCCATCCGAAGAAATTGCTAGCGACACTTTTTTTGTGTTTGAATGCACTATTCCTGCCACTCCCTGTCTTACTATAAATGTATAACTATAGAGGTACTGAATATCTTATAGTTGGTCTAGTTAATTATTCGAACTTTCGAGCAACTCACAGCTTAAGATGTACAACATGTTTACGAAAATAAATTGGAAGCAAAGAAAGTGGACCGCAAAGGATATTGAAATGGAGCAGTTTGCTAGGACTTTAACATACAAGTGCATGTTTTGACTCAGTCTTTCACGCAGAAGACGCAGCGACGGACAATGTGTAGTTCAATGCATGTCATTGTATCTCTTACACCCTTGTTGCACGGAATATTGAGAAAAGGCAGGGGCAGGCACCATCGTACTGGCGACGACACAGCAATGTCGTTGCTATGGGTTCAGTCGTACTTGCAAAGCAGTGGCAGGTAGCGCACAAATTAATATATTCGAAGTGACAGACAAATAAATGCGTGTCTGAGCAAATGACTTGGAAAGACAGAAGCACTGCGTGGGCTTTGACAGCGGGTGCAGCAAGTTAGGTAGCGCACGCACGCAGTGGCGGCGTCTGTTTGCTGTACAGACTGCTACAAGAATGATCGCATGAGGAAATTGTACCGGGCGTTACACGTAAACAGAACGAAAACGTTAAATATAGAGTGATGTACCTCACGCAAATGAGACCACATTGCGAGTGCTCATTGGTGGCGTCTAATAAGCACTCGCCTTGATTTAACCCTTGACTGGAAAGATTAGCGAGCATGAAAGACGAATGTATTGTTCTGCTAAAGCTTTTATTTCACTGTCCCACCGGGATTATCTATACCGGGATACTCACAACACAAGTTCAAACCACTGGAGGAAAACATGAATCCCCAGCGATGAATGAGCAAGAGTCCCAAATCTTGTGTTCCTATTACCATTCTTTAACAATTCCAGTGTTGGCAGTGACTATTGTCGTACATTTGAATTCCTCTCAATGCATTCAATTTGTTTTGATTCGGCAAGTATTGTTACAAAATTTTAAAGCGATAAATATCGTCGGCAGCTGAAATGGACAACCATAACTATAAGTTTCGAATTATTAGCCCAGTATGCAGTTGCATAATCGTTTAAAAATATTTCAGCAATCACTTGAAATAGTCTGCATTCCCGATGTGTACAAAGCGGAGAGAGTTATTCCTTTTTCGAGTCCTGAGACAAGCACTCTCCCAATAACTAACGACCTGTATCAATAACAAGCATACCATGCAAGATCATGGAACATGTTTTTTCTCGTATGGCTATGTTTCTAAAAGATAAATAGTTTTTTTCGCATTGCTCATCACAGATTTTGCAAATCATTTTCGTGTGAAACGCAACGTTTGTGTTTCACTCATGACTTAATTTCCATTCTTGACCAGAGGTCCCATATATACTGCATATTTTTAGATCTCCCAAACGCATTTCACACAGTAACACCTGAATGGCTCGGTCTTAAATTGCGCTTTCCTAATCTGGATAGCAAAGTTCTTGCATGTTTTTAAGCTCTAAACACAAATCGGTCCTAGTTTGTAACAGCTACTAACATGTGCTCTTCTCACCTTTCTTTTACCTCAGCCGCCCCACAGCGCTCCGTAGTAGGTGCCCTGCTGTTTCTAATTTTTATTACTGTGTTGCCCACAAACATAGCGTGTTCTATTAGTGTTGTCGCGGATGATTGCGTCCTTTATAGACGCAAAGAACCAAACAAAATGAAAACAAGAAAAACAGTGACTTAGATTCAGCCTTACAGCACTCTGATAGTAACCTGGTTTATGAGTGCTGTCAATTCTCGAGCCTGAAATAAAACGTAAAAAATGCAAATTTATGCGTTTTGCGACAAGATAATAATCATCTAACATATCTGAATAACACTGATTTCAAATCGGCGTAGTGCTTCAAATACCTTGGAGTGCTCAGCTCGTATAACGTAGAAAACGCCTATTGGGCATATAAATAACAATGCCAGTCATATGTACGGTTACTTTTGCAGACATGTTTCACAGGATCCTGTATCTCGCAAGTTTTTGCTTTATGGGCATTGTTGCGAAGTCATCTAGAGTATCTTGCAGCTGTAAGGAATCTTTGTCTCGAATCACTCATAGCTGACTTAGAGATGGTACAAAACTGTGCATCACTTTTCATTCTTTCCGAATATCATCGCACCACTAATGTAACAGCTATGAAGCACAGTTTTCTTACCCAGTCTTTTTTGTTCTAGAAGCGTTAACCACCTTTGTTGATTTCATACAAAGTATCACAGCAATTCATTACTTAAGGGTAGGCTACTAACAAAGCGTATCCTTAAGGAATGGGAAGCCTTGCAAAATGCAAAAAATATTACGCATACACAGAATGCAATCTGGCATAGTATCCACAAAGCTAAGCTAGGTGCGCAATCGGATGTATACGAGAGAAGGGAGTTTAAGACACCTCAGTAAAACAACTGGTCAAAACAGATGCTGCGGAACACTGGCTACATCGACGAACAATAATAGCTAATAATTTTCCTCAATAATAGCTTTCGCAACAAATTGCGTTAGAAGGTGTGACAAAAGTAATGACGACAACGACAGCAGCACTATGACGACAGCAGGAAGGTCATAATTGCAGGTCGTTGACAATTGCAGGATGATTATTTTCTTACGCGGCTGCTATGTGTGTACTAAGAGGCACACTGTTTTTTTTTCTTGCCAATTGCCAACAAGTACATGATATTCCTGCAAACGGATAAAACCTAGGCTGAAACAAAATTATGATACGCAGCCGTAAAAGAAACCGCTTGAAGCCTCTGTTTTTTATTCATCAGTCTCAAAGTACAAAGAGAGAGGAGCTCCTTACTGGGAAGGCAGATATTTTTGATGATGGCCATATGACAGCTGACATGCTACTGTTTCCAATGAGAGGGGATGTGATTAAAATCTTCTTGTGGGAAGTGGGAAAGTGAACAAAACAAGAAAATAAGTCACAGGCCTGTGTGGCACACGCAGCACAATCACAGCGTAAGCTGCTGGAACGGCTCAAGAGTAGCTCCAATTTCGTCACCACCCACAACAAGGTCTTCCGGCAGTCTCTTGGCCTCGTTTTTGACGAGAACGATCTGAACTGTCCGCCCGGTGTCGACGGCGATCTGCGGCTTGTAATGCTCTCTGCACAGCAGTCTGCTGAGCGCGATGATGCCTGGTTGTAGCCGTGCACGTAGCTCTGCGATTCGCTTTTTCAGCTGCGGTTCTTACCTTGCGAGGAGACGCCGTAACGTGTACCGAAGATGTATCCATAATACGCGGCGCACATCTCACATCCCTTGACCAGTGGCACGGTACGTTGTTGTTGATGATGATCATGATTATTTACCGGAATCTTCAAAACGGTCTGGTGACAAATAGTCACCTAGCCTGCTTGAGTTAACCAGGTCCAGTTGCATGCAGCATGCAACTGCTATATGCAACTTACATGTCGGGCACGCTGCGTTTGCAGGCACCTTAACTATAAGGCGTGTGGGAATCCTCGGGTCCCATAACCGCCGCACGGGCAGCGAACGTCGCGTCAAGCGCATGCGTGCCGGGGAGAGTTGGGAGAGGGGAAACTTTCCTTCCGCGGGCGGCGCGCGGGAATCGCAAGCGCTATCAGCGCCACCGGGTGGGTCACGTGAGATCCCGCTGATATCGCCCGGGTCTCTTTGGTCTCCAGCAAGCGGCGACGGCGGAAGTCTCCGCCGTCGCTCCCGTATTCCCGCACGTGGTTAGTCAACCGCGTTCTTGCCGCGGCAAACGCCGCGGCCCCCCCAGTATTCCCCAGTTGGTAAGTCGGAAGCCCTTCTTTACCTAGTGTATTATTCTCTTCGAGGGAACCCTCAGCGATGTCAACTATATAGCTAGCTGGCCTGCTCGAAGTGTTAGTTGCAGTCGTAATAAATGCTTTCCGAGTGTACACGTGGTTGTCGTCTTTTGTTTCCTCGAGCTTGTACCGGACCGCGGTTGATGCGCAGGCATGCGCCAACCGCGGGGCTCGGTGTGTCGAGGCAGAGGGCCGTTGGCATCCCCCCATATCCCGACATTTTGGCGCCCAACGTGGGGCAAGCTCTTGGAAAACGGGACGACGATCGGTTCGGATGCGAGGAAGCCTGAAGGCTTTGTCCGGACCAGCGTTAGGCCTCAGCCGAAGGCGTGATTGCTAGCTAGATCTGTGTGTGCTTTCTCGAGGGCGAGTTAACGCTGCGCCAGTGTCGCCGAACTCGTGTAGACGCTGAGATTTGCAACAAGTTTTCTTTTTAAGAGTACGCCCGAAGCGAGTGAGTGCAGCAGCCGGCGCGGTGGTCGATTTTCCCTGTACATATGTAAATAGCCTCCTTTCTGTATCTTTGGCCCTGGGAGCTGGGCGCCGGAAACGCTGGCTAGGACGTCAGCGGGGCGCAGTCCCAGGAGTCTGCTCGGAAGCTGCGTGTTGAGCAGCGAGCGGGGACCACTCAGCTAGGCCTGCGTCTCCTCGCGGCGGCTCATTGGAACCCTTTATGGGTCTTTTGTGGCATTGGTATCCGTCATGAACGCGATTAGGCCTAAGGCTCTGCGGAGCTGCCGGTCGCATGTTCGAAGACGACCATGCCGTGACATTTAGCGGGTGCAACCGGATTCGCTAGTTCTACTATACTCGCCCGAGCGGAGAAACCTCGTTCGAAATAGAAAGCTTATTTTGTTCAGATGAACTCAATATTTTGCGGGCGGAATAACCGAAATCTCGGGGGACCAGAGAGCGCTTTGTTCATACGAGCATCGCCCACTTTCGCGCTGAATCGGACCGGAAATATTCGGTCGAAGCGAATAACTTCATTCAAACGAACTGGATTGTTTTTTTCTCGTTGCCACATAAAGCTATGCGGTAGACGGGTGGTTCAGCATCGTGTCAGACGGCCGACGCTGCGGCGGCCTCTACTGCCTTAATTCTAAGTGTTTGTGGAGTGCATTTCAGCGACTTTGCAGAGCGAGTGAAGCCGCCTCGACTTGCTATTGCTGCCATGGTCCACGTCCCTGCCTGCTGTCTCGGCCCCTCCCTGGTCGCGGCCCGATGCAGCAGCACATGGCAGCCACAATGAGGGAGGCCCACCATCATACACTCCCACGAGGATGCGTCGGGGCGAGGTTCATCGATCCGGCGCGCGCGCCGCTTCGAGAAAGTCCTGACCCGCTGTTCCCGGGTGGACATTGCGGCGCGCATCTTGAGGGCAAGCCATCTTCAGCTCAGCCCCCGTCATCGTCAGCCACAGTGACGGCTGCCACACAGGACTGTGCTGCCTATCAACATGGATTCGGACATTTCCTGCCGGAGTTTACCATCGCATCTGCCCGGATACTTTGTCAATGCCGTCGTTCCAGCGACTTCTCCGCCGTAGGGCAATATTTAAGGGTGGAGGGATGTGGGAATCCTCGGGTCCCATAACCGCCGCACGGGCAGCGAACGTCGCGTCAAGCGCATGCGTGCCGGGGAGAGTTGGGAGAGGGGAAACTTTCCTTCCGCGGGCGGCGCGCGGGAATCGCAAGCGCTATCAGCGCCACCGGGTGGGTCACGTGAGATCCCGCTGATATCGCCCGGGTCTCTTTGGTCTCCAGCAAGCGGCGACGGCGGAAGTCTCCGCCGTCGCTCC
The DNA here is from genome assembly GCF_013339745.2 of Dermacentor silvarum. Lineage (NCBI taxonomy): Eukaryota > Metazoa > Arthropoda > Arachnida > Ixodida > Ixodidae > Dermacentor > Dermacentor silvarum. Next base: position 140,241,826 of record NC_051162.1, read on the forward strand.
CGTATTCCCGCACGTGGTTAGTCAACCGCGTTCTTGCCGCGGCAAACGCCGCGGCCCCCCCAGTATTCCCCAGTTGGTAAGTCGGAAGCCCTTCTTTACCTAGTGTATTATTCTCTTCGAGGGAACCCTCAGCGATGTCAACTATATAGCTAGCTGGCCTGCTCGAAGTGTTAGTTGCAGTCGTAATAAATGCTTTCCGAGTGTACACGTGGTTGTCGTCTTTTGTTTCCTCGAGCTTGTACCGGACCGCGGTTGATGCGCAGGCATGCGCCAACCGCGGGGCTCGGTGTGTCGAGGCAGAGGGCCGTTGGCATCCCCCCATATCCCGACAGGCGCCACCATCCTGGCAGAGGCACGGGATCGCGTTGATCGCGCGCCTCATCTGAATCGCATCTCGTCCTCCGCGCCTGCGTTCCTGCTTAGGACGCGTTTATAGGGCATTTTTCCGCTGCCTGACAACAAGTGCTTGCATGACTCAGTGGAAGAGTATCTGACTCCCACGCAGCAGGCGCGAGTTTGATCCCGGCGGGAACCGGGTACTTTTTTTCGCATTTCCGGCGATAGCGGTTACGGTCACCAGCGGTGGCGGTGGAGGCGGACACCATCGCGAAACGAAACGGCTATTGGAATCAGCCCATAACAGCTTACGCTGTAAAATATTTGCAAGTAGGCCTTCAAAACTGCCTGAACCATTGCATTCATTGTTTACATAACTCTCAGACAGTGGTCTTTCAGAAAATCGTTATTCAAAGTTGGCTTCACGAATTATAATGGGGTGAGATTCTCACCATTTTCTTATCAGTAAATATTGTTATATCAGAAGCCATCTAAATATATACATAGCACTGTGCACAAAGTAAGTGGTGCTCGCTTGCTAAGATTTCTGCTTTATAACAACAACCAATATGGGTTAAGGGGGGTCATCTTATGCTCGTCAGTGCAGTTGAACTGTACCACACACATTTGAAATGATATAGATAACGTGGCTTTGTGCACAAGAATGAATACGACAGGTTAGGCTATTTCGCATGTAGGAGGCCTAAATACCTGCAGACTTTAAGAAATGCAATTGTTGCAAATAATGATACTTTATGTAGTACGAGGTATAGGCCTCTGCCTATCACTGTTTCAGAAAATAGACACTTATTATTATCGAATGTATGCAATTCACCCGCAAGGCGACCTGTAAGAACCCATGAGAGCAAACGTTAAAGATAGTACACCTCAAACAATGAAAAAATATTGACGCAAATACATGTCAAAATGATGGGTCGACATTTTTTTATTCTTCTGTGTGATTTTTAAGGGCTTCGCTCTACAGTGATATTCTTCGTCATGTTCGGACCCACCACTGCCTAGAAGAAGGAAGTCACTTGACAGGCTTTCCTTGAAAGTACCTGCGTGGCCGGTTAAATTATAAAGTCAATGGCTTTAAACCACAAGAAATACACGTGAACAAAACATGACAAATTTGCCCTGAAGAAGACAAGTCCAATTGTCGAAATGTTGGCTCCAGCACTCATCTTGCTCTCGTGGTGCTCATCGTCTTGAATTTCCATCTCCCGCATTCCCCGTGTTTTCCACGTAATAATAATAGCAGATTGTGACAAATTTATTAAGGCTCTTCCCTCAGTAATACTAATTGCTGTGTATTTGACCTATTTATCACTCATCTTTTAGCCAAGTGACGGTTGAATGCAATCTTCTTAATATAAACAATAATGATATGGTAAATATTCTCATTAGGTTGAATATTGATATTGTGAGACGTCGACCGATGCGATGCCTTTACTTCAGAGCAGCCGCCCGAGGCAGAGACGAAGCGCCGCATGAGACAAAAATGATGATGAGGCGTATGTACGAATGACGACGACGATATGCACAAATAGCGCTCACACAAGATGATGAGCCGTATGAACAGATGGCGAAGACGATATGCCCAAAATGCGCTCAAAATATGTTGTCTCTTATTATCCAATGAGGTGTGTCACATGTGCCGCATCCCCTTTATTCGTTTTAAAATTCTTGCTAATCACCCAAGCATCCCAGTGGTTACTTACGAACGTAAACGTACATTTTCATCCTATCATGTGTCGACAACAAATCACGAACATAAATTCTATAACCATGACATTAGAAATTTCTTTTTTATTGGTAGTAATTTTACAGCTACCGCAGCACTTTGAATACTACTCAGGCAGGGTCTTAGAAAAAATGTGGCAGAGATTGCCTCTTGTTAGCTAGCACAGATGAGATACAGAAAGAAACACACTTATTTTCATGAATATTTTGAGCAGGTGCTTATAGCACACTTTCTAATAATATATGTATATTTTTTTTTGTTACGGGTTCCAGTATTGGCAGAAATCTTGTTCATTATGCACGCATGCTTCTTCAATGCTTTGAATACCAAGTACCTATGGTACAGTTGGTGTATTTAACAACAAAATTATATTTCCTAACTGCTCAGGTCCATGACTGTCAATAAACTAAAAACCATATACTTCACGATAAACTAAGTATTGATACGAATCGTGAAACAATTTGTTTTTCGTGGTTGCCTTTGGCTAAGTACCGGCATAATGCATTTTGATATGAATATGCTCTACAGCACAAGCAGGAAGATAACTCATCTATAAGGTATTTCATTTTTTGGCGCTCGTCTTTAAGAATGAATTGCATTAAATTAGAATTAACTGAATCATCTGCCGAATATTTGTTATAAAAATCTAGAAGCTCTTACAGCTTTTCCTTTTGTACCTAATCTGATTTTAATATTTTATCGTCTCTTCCTTAATGGTTTCTGCGGTTATATCTTAGAACATTTTCTTGGTCAATCACTACAAATACTTGCGAGTGCGATAGCTTTCATAACTGTGGCATAGGAGCATAACCTGCCAACACTAAAATTGTTAGTCGTTTTGGACATCAACCAAAAAAAAAAATAATGAGCCATTACATTCTGTGAAGGTGGACGACCAGCCAAGCTGTTTAGCGCACGACATAGAGGTGACACAGAATTTTGAACAAAGTTACGAACATATTTATTGTCCTGATCGGTAGTCATCGTGACGATATGTAAGCATTTGCCTATCACCTCTGTTATTAAATCTGTCCGTCACGTAAGACAGAGCTACCCCTTTACGTAATGGCTCATACCCCCGTAAACTTGGCGTCCCCATTACGACGACAGGAGAGAAGTGAAATTCTAGGCTGGAATGATGAGCGGAAACGGAGCCAGCTAGGCGAGAAGACGCCTGAGCAGTGGCACGAGCGCTTTCGCGCGGTTGCGACGAGGGGCGCCAATCCTTTCCCTTTTGTCGCCTTATGAGGCGCACACTACGTCACGCACTACGTCATACATTCACAGAGACGGCCGTAAAACCGAGTTACGACGCGAGCGGCGATATGCGTTTGCTTTTGGTTTTGGCTATTTCAGTCTGACTATTTAGGGGAGAGTATTAGGGGACAGTTCTTCCCCGCGGACGTCTTAAAATCCCGAATCCTAGCGATAGACACCTTCACTGTAAAAAAGAAGTCTGTTGGAAACACAATGCAAAAAGTCTATGTTGACGAAAAAGACACAAGAGCAACCTGCATGGTTGCCCACATGTCTGACTACTGACTTGCAGGGAAGCAGGCATATTTTCCAGCACATGCGCAAGGACACAGACGCCAGACACTGGGGAATTGTTCCTAACCCTGAGTTATTCTCGACAGAAAGATTGCCCGTACAAGTACACAGTTGCAGTTTTAGAGGAAATGCGTAATCACGCATATCCTCGTAGGGCCCCTGGGCAGCTTTGTCAGACCCCTCCCTGCCTTTCGATAAGGACTTCTCTGTCTCTTTGGCAGACCCCAACTTTGAAGCATTAAAATAAGTGCACTGAACTAGAAAAACAAAGTTCATTAGACGCACCATTCTTCTGAGCGCAGTCCGTCTGAGGAGGAAGCATGGTGAGTACCAATAAGGAAATAAACATGGTGCACTTATTCTCTGTGTTGTTATTACAATGATTTCGAAATATCCTACAGGAAATTACTCATTCATAACCATCGAACTCATCCGGATGTGTGGCGGTTTTGAAAACGTTTCACAATTATCCTTTATGCATTCACTTTAGGACACGCTAAATCCTGTAAAGCTTGTATGCTAAGCACCGTTACAGCTTATTAAGTGTACGTATGATAAATTATTTGCGTTTCCTAAACTGCTGCAGCCTACAGTTTGATCTATGGAACTTTGGCCACCGTAGATTTTCTGTTAAGCTTTATTATTTGGAGCTCTTGTTTCCGCATTATGAAACTTTAACAGCCGCCGGCACTCTAAATAAAGGTCCGATATGCACGCGCTTGCATCCGCACTTGCATTCGTTCATTCGTTGCACTTCAGAGTAAATGATAGGACAACTTGGGTGAAGCAAACAGTCCTACGCTAACAAGTCAACCATTATAATAACAGCTACAAAGCTTGGTTTCGCCATTTGAAAGGTAATAATACAATTGGGCACTGAAAAAAGTCCGATAAATTAAGTATTTCAATGGTCAACACCATCAATCATGTATAAACAGCACGCGCAAGCCTAACTTTCAATATTCCTTACCTGGCTTCACCGACCACTGTCTTCTGTTTCTTCATATTAACCTCTCTCGACCTTAAAAAAACATAATTGTACAAATTGAGAAGTGTCATAATCACAGCAATGAGTTATGACATCATTGTGTGATTATTCCAGTTTTCAAAAAGGTATCAAAAGTGCAGTATACTGGGGACTTAATCACAGCTATGGTAATAAAACCAACGAGTCGGTATAGTACTGTTTATTGTAGCTAAGGTTAACATTGGATGCAAAAAAACACCATATAATTGAGTGCCTAACAATAAGTTCCTTTGCACGATATGTTGAGAGCAATTCTCCTCTCCGATCATGTTTATATAGGGCATGACATATATTATGCACTTATTCGTGCAATATTTTTGTAGTGGAACACACAGTATTTAAGAATATCAACTATCAGAATAAGAATACATTACCAGTTGCAGAATTAACATGTGTACTAATTGGCATGTTTACAACTAAATACGGCAATGATGGTTGACTTATTGCTCGAATGTGAATACTTGGTTAACAGCTTTATAGTAGAGCCGTTATTGAGCCAGTGGAGCGGCATGCACATTCAAGAACACAATGATGTCTTCTCGTACTAAGTCAAAAAAAGATGGCTGACTAATGGAGTAGCACACGAGGAATAAGGATTATAACAGGGATAAGTGCCTCAGAAAGGCTGGCCACGTTTCGATAGGAGGACCTATCTGCGCCTTTGACGCCGAAGATAGGTCCTCCTATCGAAACGTTGGCCAGCCTTTCTGAGGCACCTTATCCCTTTTTATAATCCTTATTTCTCGTACTAGTGTAATTCGTTGTGAATTTATTG
>NC_051162.1:140247361-140345278 GCF_013339745.2 Dermacentor silvarum
TTCACGGCGGACCAGAGAGAATTGAAATTCTCATGATGGAAATTGTTAGCGGCAATGGCAGCCACTGTGCAAGCAACGACGACGACGACGCGGGAGCAGCGGCACGAGCGCGTGCCGACCACCTGTGCATATAAAATTGGAGGACGCTTAAGCTTCGCCTTTCAGAGTAGAACGCGATATTGTTATCGGGCCCCATTCGAGCCCCGTTATCGGGACCCGTTGTAAGCTGGCTTTCCCACTGCTACACAGAACGTGGGAAAGCCACCTTACAAAGACCAAACTTACACCGATCCCCTTACAGTGGGCTTCACTTTTAAACAAAAATGCATTGCTGGAAGGTTTTTTCCAGGGCCAATATAAGTCGTGTTATATTAAAATGGGAAGGTCCTAGCACCTTTTTTATTATTTATTTATTCTTTGCTATTGCCCCGACGTGCGCGCGTGTCCAAACGAATTAGCAGGCGAAGTCTCAATTTGACGTGCCTAGGATGCGAGCGCCATCTGGATATCATATTCGCAAGTAAAGTACCCAAACTCGCGGCTGTAGGTCTGGTATAATGCTGGACAAGGGGTATGTGTTTCAGTTTCCTCGTAGCAGAATTAGGTTTTCTCGTACATTCAAATTACAATCCGACGCCGATTGGTAAACAATCCGATATCGAATCCGACGCTGAATGGTAAAGTCAAACTTTACCATTTTTCTGACGCATTTCACTGTGAGAAATTCAATTTTTGTCCACAAACACCTTGCGCCATGTGGAGGATCTGCATGGTCGGAGTGGTTAGGGATGATTTTTCTCCGCCACCCGCTGACTTCGCACACTGACGCCGGTCACCGACGCCGGATTTTCTGCAGAACGGGACCCCTAACGCAATCGCGCTAAAAGACCAGCTTTTCAAGGGAGGGTAGATGAGCCGGCAGTGGCTGAATCAATTAGCGTGGTGGTCTCGCATCCCGGAGGTCGGTGGTTCGCATCGGCAGCCCGACGAACAATTTTTATTTTCACGCGGCTTGAAAGTGAGTTTGTTTGCGGTCACACCTACAACGGCACCGACACTTGTGAGGCAATACAAGCTTCGCTTGAAAAAAAGCACAGCTACTTTTACAGATTTCTTCGAGGGTCATTTGTGTGAACGTGCCTGAGACTGAACGTCTTCTTCGTACCACAATTTCTTTGAAATCAAGTAATTGCTCAGCCTTAACGTACGCGTATCACTACACGTGTGACGGCGTTTCGCCAAAAATGATAACTACCCCAACCATATTTGTTGTATTAAAGAAAAAATGCCGCAGTTTCGCCCGAAAGGCGAAGCATCAATTGCGATAGCAAATTAGTGGAGAGCTATTCGGAGTAGGGATAATAGTTTTATCGGCTGCTAAACTTGGACACATTCGCTTACTAAATGAATTAACAAGCGTGGTGTCAGCACGTATATACAAGCAAACAGGAATAGATCACACTCAACGACCACATACGACGACTTTCAAAATGCTGGCAGAAAGCGCAGCCGCCGTAGCGAGCGAAGCTTCGTGCGGTCTATCGCTTCAACAGAAACTGAGCGGCAAATCCACAGCGCATACAAAGGTCAGAGCCGTGTGGAGATCGCTTTTAAGAGACGGTGCGGGTGACCGCCACAGCCGGTCAAAGTACAAGCGCAGTTGTTGGCAGAGTAGAAGCTGCGCTCACCCTCCCTCCCTCCCGCGCTGCCTTCCCGCTTTCTTGCTTTCGCGTGGGAGATTGAGTGGCCAGTTCCCCTTGCGCCCGGTTGCAAGATACGCATTTGGTGTCGCAGCACAGCGTCGCCCCGCCTCCCTCCCTCCCATACCCCCACGGCCTTTCGTGCGATCGGAGACGTCGTGTTTGCTCTCCGCAGTGCGTCCGCTCTCCTTGAAAGCGCGCGTCCCTCGCGCGCTTTCACTCGCACATACAGCACACGGCGCGCGGCTGCGAGTTTATCACCGTTGGACTTTAGACGGAACCTCACGGCGACGGCAGAAATCCGGTTGAAGTGTCCATATAATTGCTATCGAAGTAAAAAACATTTCATGTAGTCATAGGCAAGCAGTCGCATAGGTAAAATTAGAGACCAAGAAAACGTTATTCGACTAGACACAACTAATTAACGCTGATATTCCAGGAAGTTGTTCGAAGCCAGAGAGAAGGTGGTTAGAGAGAGCTATGACATGTACTGGGCATTATTATCATGCTCGCTTAACCGTCCTGCTGGCCTTACGCTCACAAAAACTTACGCCAGATTTTTGTGTCTCGACTCAACTACTGTGCCAGCTTTACATGCTTGGCATGATTACATATGCACACAAACACAGTGTCCTTGTGATCCATGCGCTGTAGTAGTAGCAATTGGCTGCTTATTTAATGAATAATTAACGAAATAAACGAAGCATTAACACTGCAGGTTTTTGGCAATAGTATCCGTGGAAAGCTGGCGCCTTTCTTGGTGTTGTTCATGTCAAAGTTTACGCTATTCTTAAGCTTGAGGAAAGAGGAAAGAGAACGAACAAGGTGTGAAATTGGCCACATAGTAGTTACAGTCCAGCATTCTTCCTAGGCTTAAATTTCTGCATAGGGGGATATCAAGAGGTTGCAGTTTAACGTTCGTTAACGACGTAGCGCAATCTAAACAGCAAACTAGCTCAGATTTCCTCTGTAATTACATGTCCCGTTTAAGCGCGGGACCCATTAACCTGTTGAGTCTAGATGACAGCTTGCCGCGCGATAACTAGCACAAGGTCCCACATCGTAGCCGCCACTCTAGCGCCACGGTACTATATAACGTTGCATAATCAATATCGTAGGAACAAGTCAGTATAAATACCTTGTCCTATACTCGGCGCACTTGAAATTTTGTATTTTATGTCAAATTTGTAGTCATACAGTGACTGTCTCCAGACCACATGACTACCTCCAATAAAAGGTTTGGAATTTGCAGATGAGACTACAGCAAAACCGTAGACAACTCCATTTTCTTTTTGACTAAAGTTGCAGAAACCTAACTACATGGACATAATTTAAGAAATATATCTATGGCATATACAAAGCAACAAGACGACAATTTAAACGGCGAAAAAAACTACATTGTACAAATATGTTGACAATGAGCATGTAAATAATAATGACAGGAAACCTTGGCTGGCGTCGGACTGCACTGCCATCGGATCCAGGTCGTCCGAGTGAAGGTAGTCATTGATACGGCCAAGGGACACCATGAACTGAAAGAAACGATAAACATAACATGAAATCGTAACTGAGTAAAAAACTGCAGTATCCTCGCGAGGTTGTGCCAGAGAATCATTGCGATAGCCAGGGCCGTTGCAGTTTTGCAAATGCTTTTTTAGAAACGATCTGAGGATGACTCTTGACGTTAATTTAGCATTGAATCCATGCAGCGACACACCGTATTGCCACCGCTGAAACGCGTCAACGTATGAGGTGTGTACTGCAGCCAGAATCGTCGCTCGCGTTTCCATATGTACATGTGGCGCCATCTAGTGAGGCCGCGACGAAGTCCGCTGTGGCGCGTGCCCGAACAAACATTCGGTAAGATTGGCTGAATATATATGACACGGTTTCAACTCCGCCAAGCACCGGATCAATTTTAAAATAATCTTTTCACATTGAAGCGCGGAAAGTACCCAGTATCACACTAAGAAAATAGTTCGCCCCCTTTGCGGCGTATCTTCTCCCACAACAATAATCATCATATACCTTGCTCGCGGTCCCGTTATTTAACGCTGCGAGCGCGGTAATTCCAGGTCACGAACGGCATGCGCGTTATCAGCGTCACATAGCATTCTCGACAGGAAAGAAGCGAGTACAGGCTTTTCAAGACAGGAAACGCAAGCTAGGCAGATGAAGGTTATTGCCGTGGGACAAGATAAGCCCCAAAGGGTGCAAACTTTCCTAAGTGTGCATATCCAGTGACCCAAGTTGGCATAGAAGGGGTTCATTGAAGAACAGCACTTACCCAGTGTCACTTATCTAAAGTCACCCAAATTGTCATGAAAAAGGTTAGGTACAGACAAACGCGCACGCCGAATTCGGCGTGACGTTTGCAAGGAATGCTAATCGCATTAAAACGTCTCCAATGGTTGGTTTCGAACCTGGTACCTTGAGCACACCAGCCCGATGCTCTGCCCATTAGATCACTGACTACCCGGTGGACCAAGTTCGCGTGAAAGAGACTAGATACGGACACACATGCAGCAAACTGGGTGAAGTTCCCCCAAAAAATGCCAATTGCATCAAAAGACAACAGAAAAGATGTTGCCACAAAAGAGATATTTGTCGCATTTTCTTATAATATACATCTCTTTTATGGTATCTTCCGTCAGTTCTCGCAAGCCTGACATCTCGTAATTACAGAACCAAGGCCTGTGTCCCCACAGAAAAGCACTTACGCCAGAAATGTTTGCCAAGGCAGATTCCAGCCAATTTTGATGGGGCATATATCATTAGCAAAGCGGTCGCTCAGTGGGAAGCAGCACCTAATGTGGAACTTAAGTCGTTTGAAAATTGGAAAGTTTGTGCTGGTTTAGGAAGCTGGCCGCAGTATTATTCACTTCCTGAAATTATTTGCTCAATTGTAGGGGAGAGAACGCGCGTACGCGTGAAGCAAGGAGCTAGGGCCGAGACAATAGCGGCCAGCGACCGGGCGCAGGGGGGTGCCCGCACATCGGCGACGAACTCTGTGACCTTGGTCGGTCTCGGGTTTGACCCTGGCTCTGACTAGGCAAATAAACACTTCGCATTAAAATTGTCCGACGTCAGGATTCGCGCAGAGGACCCCTAGCACAGCAGCCCGGTACTGTAACCATCACGCCAATGGCATTTTCCCCCCTCAACGGCGTGCCTCATAAATACATCCTACACTGCGGCGTGTGAAACCCAAGAAATATTTTAACATTATTTGCACGTCATCAAACGTCAAAATGGGGGGCCAATCCCGAAGATTGCGCAGTCAAAACATGTTGGATTCCGACGCTCCTCCTACTCCCTTCACGAGAGGGGTGGCGCGATTGAGTGCGGTGCGCAGTCACTGCGCCACTATTTCACCCCAAACTCCCCCAGGAAGAATTTGTCTTTCATCGACTTCAACTAGAGGTTGAGTGGCCTTCCAAATTTTTCTTTTTGGTAGACCCCTTCCTGCATTTAACTTTCTCTTTTTTTTCTTTCCTTTAAACCCAAGGTTAAAACATCGCATACCGCTACACCTGAAGAAGCGTGTGTTTCGCCCACCTCCTTCTTCCTTGTCGCAAACACTATAGTCCTTCTTTTTGAGCAATTCTACAATCCTTAACCGATCGCGACCTTACTCTGTGAGAGGCAGCTGCCAAAGAAAGCAGTTGGTTCACTGAGAAAGACAAGTTTCGAAAGTATAGGCCCAACAACACGGAGTTTCAATACAAATAAAAGCTCACTGCTCAGACTTTCCTTGTCCTTCAACTGTCGATCAATTCAAACCTCAATACTCCCGTGACTATACTTACTCTAATTTGCATTTAAACAGGGCTAAATCATCTTTATCCTAGTCATCATCATCATCATCATCCGCCTATATTTATGTCCACTGCAGGACGAAGGCCTCTCCCTGTGATCTCCAATTACCCCTGTCTTGCGCTAGCTGATTCATACGTGCACCTGCAAATTTTCTAACTTCATCATCCTACTTTATCCTAGTATCTCTACAGAACTGCGGACATTGACTGACCTTTCTTCACCAAAGTGCAGCAGCCATTTTCAGGCATCTATAAACTATAATCCTCCTCACCATTGCAGTGTTGGATACGATGAGTGGCAGAAGGCCCAGCGGCACTCTTAGAACATTGAACAACGTGAGCGACACAAACGCCTTGTTCGCGTCCAGTACGTTCTGGCTGTCCACGGTCACGTACACTCCGAAGCTCACCAGCGCCACCTGTTAACGGCAAGAAAGAAAGCAGTGTATTTACTGTTCCAGTCTACGTAGTGATGTATCGCAAAATTTCTGAAAGATGGAATAAACCATGTGCAGTTCAAATTATACGACGCTTCCGCTCTTGCTTCTACAAGAGTCTGCCACCATTCATTTTAGAGTGGCTAGAACATCGCATAACGAGGGCAAATTAATCAAAAACGCAAAGAGCATGGACACAAAATATGACTGAAATGTGCATGGTGAAGGACGTTTTGTGAAAAGAAAGAAAAGAGTCGCAGTTTCACCCGGAAGGCGAAGCATTGATTGCAATATCAAATTATTAGACAGCTATACAATTTAAGGTTATTCATTTTATCGGCTGCATAAACTGCTGTAAACATTCGATTACTAATTAACAAGCTGCATTGGCAGGCGCGCACTGCCAAACACGAACACATCTCACTCGATGGCCGCAGGTACTTGCTCTCCGAGCGCTGGCGTGATGAATAGCGGTAGCAGCAGCAGCGAGCGAATTCCCCTTCGTGCTGCCTCTCACTTCCTCGCAAACTAGGTGCGCGAGAACACAGCGCAGACGAAGCCATCAGTTATCTCGGGTCGGTTAGCCTTCGACCCACCACAGATTACCTTCAACATAGTGCCAGCGTAGCCACGACCGGAGTAGCAGCGGAGACGGCCTGTGCACTTCGATCCATAACCTCATGCTGCCTTGCCTGACTGCCATAGAATTTAACGGAGAATCTAACAATGATTTTGAAATCACCGCTTTCGTCACGCCGGGCTTGGCAATAGAAATTTCGGTCCAAGTTGCGTATCATAAAGGACAGTGCGCAGGCCTGCTATCTAGGAAGTGTTGGTGCTAAACGGCCCCTCTCCCCCCTTCGCGCACGCGGTAAGTCCGCATGTACCTTCCCCGCATTCCTCCCTTGCGCGTGCGAGAAGACGCCGCCGCACGAAGCCACCGTCCTTCTCGGCTCACCGTGGCGCATGCTTTTCCTCGCACCAATATCATACGGCGCGCGGACGCGACGTTGTCGCAGTAGAACTTTATATGGAACATCACGGCGACTCCGACGGCGGAAGTTCACGTGGAGCGTCCATATAATTGCTATCGAAATAAAAAATCTCATCTGTCTCAGGGGAAGCAGAGAGCTACAAAAGAAAGCCAAACGAGTTTCTAAAACTGCAACGTTATTGAATAATTCACTCTAACTCCGTGATCTGCTAGCCTCCTAGTTAGCTCACACGGTAGAGCGGTCACACCGGAAAGGACGTTGGTCCCAGTGTAGAGCCCTTGAACAAGACTTTTTTTTCAACTGTGAAGCTTTCTTTAGAAAAATTCGTTTGAGTTTACTTTCCAGCTTCGCCTTACATTGCAGTGGATGACCATTTTCTCTTTCGTTAAGCTTTCTTCACATTGCGCATTTTTGTAGAATTGAATTCCCATAATGACGGAGCGTTTGTCCCAAAGTCTCTGACGCTGCACAATGCAACGGCGTTTTGCACCGCATGTTTAGGAACCAAGAGTTGAACCAAGAGTTGCACCAAGAGTTGCACCAACTCAAGTGCCGAAATCAACACGCAACGCGTAAATTATTTTTGCTCCGCACATCCGACTTACCAGGAACGGCGCGCAGGCAAAGGAAAACACGATGGCTGCATTGAGATACGCCTGCTTCTTCAAGTACGTGAGCTCCAGGTTGCGAAGGTCCTGCACCCGCTTCTGGAAGGCCGTCTCCCAAGCGTATAGTTTCAGCACCTTGATGCCGGCCAGCATTTCGTTCAGCAGCTTGATCCGCCGGTCCTTCTGTTCCATGATGCTGTACTGCAAAGAAAAAAAAAATGTGTCACGTTGTCGTCAGACTAAACGATACACTGTTTTGAAAATTTTGTTCGGTGTATGATGCGGCACCGGCCAGCGGCTATTTTTGGTGGTAACCTGTTTAGCAATGCGTATAGCGTCGTTAACCTGCACCAACAGTTTCGTGATGTTTTAAATTTCATTTTGACTGCCTACGGTTTCTCTGCTCTTGTATTTAGTACTGCAACAACGTCTCATTTGTAAGCTGAGCGGGCCTATCTTGCAGTCCATAAAATTGGTTTTGCACACTGACTACCGACACACAGCATGATCATCCTATGCACTTAGCCAATATTGACCCCACGAATAGAAGATCCTGTAGAAGCAGGGTACATGCGTCTGCCAGTCTTGTTGCCATACATAGCATTATGTGTAGCGCTTGGCTATAGCAAATTCCGTAACTTCTTAATGCGAAAGCATTATATGCCCTATTACGTAAAATCCAGCAGCGGCGGCGACGACGGCGTGACCGAGCGATAGTACCAAAAATGGCCAACGGCGCAAATAGTAGCAAAAAGTCAAGAATGCTCGGATGGACGTCAAGTTTCTCAGGCAGGCTCCAGTAAATAAAGTTAATTAAAGGCTTTGAAAAGAAAATTTGGTACATTTCGGTCTGAGAGGGAATCGAGCCCGGACCTCTGGGGTGCGAGACGAGCACGCTTCCCCGACGCCACAGCGGCCATACATTCTGCCTGACTAAAGGGGGGTGCCCGCACATCGGCGACGAACTCTGTGACCTTGGTCGGTCTCGGGTTTGACCCTGGCTCTGACTAGGCAAATAAACACTTCGCATTAAAAATTGTCTGACAGTGTGCCTAGTGTATGCGTCATTGGGCACGTGACGGCGCAACCAATGGGGAGGAGGTGGCGCCACGTCATGAGTGTATAAAATGAGCGCGCTGCCTCCAGTGCGTCACTTTCTCTTCGGATTTCACCGGTGCTGTGTCTACTGCGATGAACTCGCGACGCCACGTCATGAGTGCTTAAAATGAGCTCGCAGCTTCCCCCGCGTCATCGTTCTGCAGCAAAATGGTCCGAATGTTTCCGGTCTGTGGCCAGCACATACGCAAACACACACACACACACACACACACACACACACACACACACACACACCGAATGAGCAGAAAGAACTGTAATGCATGTCTAATGCATCAGCCGAAAACATTTTACCAAAGGAACTTTAATGCTTTCGCATTCCCACACGTAAGCAATCTTAAGTGTCTGCCGAATTTTATTGCGATAGCAATTATATGGACACTCAAAAGCAGATTTCTGCCGTCGGCGACGGCGACGTTCCGTATGACGTCATTTGGAGATGAAATCGTCGCCGCGCGCCGAACGCTGTATGTGCGAGTGAAAGGGCGCGAGGGGCGCGTCTTTCACGGGGAGTGAACGCACGGCGTAGAACAAACGCGCGTTCTGCGCCGTGCTCGCTTAAGGGCTGCAGAAGTAGACGTCTCTTTTCTCCTTTACAATCACCATATATGTAGAGCAAACGCGCCTTCTTCAGACGCGCGAGAGGTCGTGGGGGAGGGGGAGGGAAGGGAGGCGACGTTTAGCTGCGGCACCAAGTGCCTATTTATATCTTTGGATTGTGTTCTGTCATGTACGTTTTACCGTTACACAGAAGCATGTTGGCTTAAGGCGTACGTGGTGTGCTACATAAGTGTAATGCCAATTATTTCTGGCGTTTGCTGGCGTACTTAAAACGGTAACAGCGTCATTAAGTAACTTGTGCTGTTTCCCGACACGTTCGCCATACAGCGAGGAAAGTGCGAAGCGTAGCAAAGTCATTACACCTTAATTTGTGAGCCGCAATTTGCGTTATCGAATACAAATAAATTATATGTATTGCAGCTCGGGCAACTTCGGCGGCAAGCGACACCCAAACCTACCACGAGCCAAGTCACGTACAACGTGCTGCTCACAGGATTCAACGCGCCACGTGCGAGTAAAAGCAGGAACACAACAGCATCAAGGAAGGTTGCCTAGCGAAAGCTGGCTGGCTGACGTGCTCCCCCCTTTCCTCCCCACCCTTTTCCCCCTTGGTACAAACAAATTATTTTTTTTCTTGCCTCCATGGTTGCTTTTCCGTCTCCTCTATCAGAACGCGCAAGCAGCATTCCTCTACTGCCTGTTACTGACGAAGGCGCACGTGACACTTACGTCAAGATCCCCGCCTTCATATTTGTTCCTCTTCGTTTAATTCCTTGCTGCGGGGAGCAATTCCACTGATTGTTATGCACGTTATGCGCTTTGCTAGAATTCCAGAGCCGTTCGTGTTGCTGCTAGCGTCACAAGCACCACCTGCGCAGGTGTGACGAGGACACAACTGCCTATGACAGTAATCTCTGCTGGTGAGGAGAGCGGCTTCTCCCAGTAGAATGCCGCGTGAGCTTGCCTTTAGATTTTCAGCTGTTTTCGAGAGACATACAGACGCAAACTTACAAGGGATATGAGAGTGCGTACTAAACTGCATTTTTGCGCCCTCAAGGAAGCAAGAAACTTCCGTCGAGGCATGGTATTGCGCATGCGTGTCCTTTGATGCTCGTGTGCCTGCCCATACACGCACGCCTGCGGCCGGAATCGCTATCATTGAAGAAGATGGCGCTAGGAGAGCGCTGACCTCTTAGGCTCGCAGAGTATGCAGCGCACTGTCACACGTCACAACGGCCGGAACAGACACCGCTCTCCTAGCGGAATCTTCTGCAATGATCGAGATTCCAACAGCAGGGTGGCAAAAGAATGGCCTATGGGCCGGCACGCGAGCGTGAAATGCCATGCATGCGCAATGCCATACACCACTGTTTGGCACGCGCTCGCGAGACTCTTATCATTTTGTACCCTCCTGTATACAATTAGTGAAGTAAATTTTGCAGGCTCAATTGTCCCTGCAAATTCCTTCACACCGTGCTTGTGCGTTTGCAATGCCCAACCTTGGTCAGGGGCGCCTTAAGAACAAGCTTGTCAGTGCGCTCTTTTGGGGCTCATTTTATTTCTTCCCTCAATGAGTATGCTATCAACCTCCCCTGGCTGGTGGTCACAATTTCGTCCCATACTGGCTCTAAGCTACTCCTAAATAAGAACTAAACGCACAATTAAGCGAAAGAAATACGGATTCTTACGTCATGTGCAGTTATCTAACAAAAAAGCTTGTCAGCATGTCACCCACTCTCATTTACAAAACAACGCTCTACGCACAAATTTTTCTGCGATACTGAACACTTCAAGAAATTTCAGGCGTCAAGAAACTTCAGGCAGCTGGTTATCTATTCAGGGGCACACATTTAGCCATCGTCTCTGTAATGCCACCAGTTTTACAGGCTGCCGTACTCGTTCGTCTTGCAAATGAAATAATGTGTGTTGGGCTGCTGAGCCCGAGGACGCGGGATCGAATCCCGGCCACGGCGGCCGCATTTCGATGGGGGCGAAATGCAAAAACACCCGTGTACTTAGATTTAGGTGCACGTTAAAGAACCCCAGGTGGTCCAAATTTCCGGAGTCCCCCACTACGGCGTGCCTCATAATCAGAACTGGTTTTGGCACGTAAAACCCCATAATTTAATTAAATGAAATAATGTGCACTAAGAGAACGTGTGAATACAAAGCAGTCCTTCACCAAGATCGAACGAACACCAGTTTCAGTTGTTTTTTTTATATATAAAGTCGGTAACAAGTAACTCCAGAATCAGCAGAGCGATCTGGCTAAAATTATTCGCCCAAGTCCGCCTACATCACGCAGGGAATACGCTAAACCATTCCTTTCCGATTCCCGTCCTCGTGGTCCTATCTCTGTTTTGCTGTAGTTAACGTTAAAAGAAAGCGCCAGTTCGTCCAGCTTTCCAGTGTATTGCCATCGGTGTCACAAAAGCTTTCTTTTCCACATTGGAAAACCGAATCTAACCTAATCTAACCTCGATGATGGCATCGCATGCGAGCGGACGACAACGGCATAAATGATGTCACCTGGTACTTGCGCAGGTATGCGGTGACGCAACCGTTGATTGGCAGCAGGCTGACCATGACAGCGAGGCCGCCCAGGGTAGCCACGCCCAGCTGCTGCCACAGCAGGTAAGTGGCCAGCGCCACCTGGATCGGTGTGCTCCACAGGTAGTTGAACACCTGCAACCGAAATTAATAGAGGCGGTTAGCCATAGATAGAGGACATTGTAAGTCATACCGTATGAAAGGACCTAATTATTGTAAAATTCCCTGAGCTTTGGGGCATGATATCACGCACTGATATCTGAATGATTCCAGTGACCTATTGAACACATTACATGCATTTTCTCCATGTAGACAAGTACCTCAATATGATGATGATGATGGTGACCTCTACTCTGTCACAAGGCACCCAATTGGAATTTCAAGAAATATGAGTGCTCTCTCTTCCTGCTGTACCTAATGTACACATATTGTAACTCTGAGCACAAAAAAAAGAAACACGACTTTTAACAATTTCATTGTTGCCGTATTATATTTCCTAATTATAGCACAACATCTTGCTCAAGTTTGGTTTTTGCGAAAATACGTTTCTTTTTCTTATTTATTGTGGGATGCCCTAGAGAAACTGAACCTTCAGAAAGAGAGAGGAAGAACCATAAAGGAAAGGAAAGGCATGGAGCCCTACTAGAAGATAAACCTCAACAATGCAGTTCCTATCTTCCAAAAATGTCTTCTGCTCTGGGATTGACATTATCAAATCGTACACATACAAACGCCTTCCAGATTTCCGGAAGCGTAGTTTGCCATGTGGTGAGGTCTACCGACCTGTATGTACTCCATGATCCTCTGCGTGTCGACAGCCATGAGATTCACGATTTCGCCCGTGGTGAAGCGACCTTTTGCAGAGCTGGACAGCGTCAGCGCCTGCAGCAATTGTGACGTCAAACCAACACATCCACGCAAAAACAAAAAGAAAGAGACACTTCGCAAGAAGTATTCTAAGACTCCGTACGATCATGCGTGGTACACATACCGTGCTATGAAACGTAATAAGAAAAGGGCACACGAGATGTTAAAGGAATTCATACATTTGACAGTGATGCACGCGACTGCCGAGAGTTCGCTACTGGAAACTCACTTAGTACAAGTTTGCACAAACACTGTGCTGTTAACGAAGATGATACAAAGGCCTATTTCGTACGTTACTAGTGTTGTCAGTTTTTCGCAAACGGCATACAAATTTCACCAAAAGTCACGTAATGATCTGTAAGCTAAGAAAGAAGATGTCTCACAGCTTAGTATTAAAAAAGCAAAAATACGGACTTTGATGTTCCGCTATGCATGTATGTAATTAACGTCAAGAAGGGCATTACGTGTGTTCATTTCCAGCTTGTACATCCTCATCACCATCAACAAAATTATAGAAAGCAGCCTGCGTGTACTACTACAATAGGCAAGCAGCATCTCCCTCAGGCAAGATTTAAACATTTGGTGCAGCTAAAAATAAGCACCCCGTATTTCACCACTATATATATACGGCACAATGAAGTTGTCTTGAAAGTTGGGGCCCGTATGCCAACTCTCCCTAAATGGTTGAATTTGGGGTGATTTTACAATTTTACGAATGTTGCACTATGTTTTACGAAGTATAAGTTCTGTTCGCGAAAACTTTTTAAAGGTGTTTATTAACTATAGTTCCTGACGCAGGCCAAATCGGCACCAACAAAGCCTGAAAAGTCAGTCAGTGCGATCTAAATACAATGTGTGGCTTGTCAGTCTCTGCTGCTCCAAGTCTGCTGCTCCAAATAAATAAATACCTTCCTGTAGATGGCGTTGATCATGGCAGACCGCATGCGCATGGAAACGAGGAATATGCGGTACTCGTACTGGCTGTTGAACAGGGACTCGGCCATCGACGCGAAGAACATGGTGCACGCGAACAGGCCTCCGTGCCAGGCAGGCTCGTTCGAGTCGATAAATCTGATCAGCAGACTGCAGAAGGGAAAAAAAGCAAGACAGTGGCGCTCAAGCGCGCAGGACTGTCAAAAAGCCGTACCTGTGGCTACAGGACGTATTTTGTAAACACTCATTTGGTTTCATTCCGACAACAATTATATGGGATTCCAGGCAAACTGTCGCCGTCACCGTGATGTTCGGCGTTAAGTCCAAGCATGATATTAGAGACCGGATTTTAGGCAAATGCCTTTTTTGTTCCTTGCGCTCCTATCACCCCACTTTGATATATGAGCATGAATTAGAGGTTAAGAAAGGCTTTTATAGTGTTTTTACAGTGCCTATAAAGGCCTATTTTGGCGTTTGTGCCTAAATGCCTATAAATGCCTATTTTCAATATCGGTGCCTATATGAACATTATTTAGCTTCAAGTTTCGCTTTCGAGTGCAGTTAGAGACCGTTAATCATGTTACCGGGCAACATTGACTGTTCGGAACTCTATGGGGTTCACCTTGTCCTTTAGTTCAACCAATCCCGGAAAACAAGTGGCAGCAGCATTGAAATGGGACGCGCAGGCCAGCATACGTCGCCGCGCTGACATTGCGCGAGCGGTTGACAAATGCGAAACCGCGGAGAGCCGTCAGCGGAAAGGAGAGTTAAGAGCAATAGAAAGAAAAATGTGATGTGCACGCGGGTTTTGTTTTGCTTGTAATTTACTTTTTAAGGTGTTCACCGCCGTCTGGCGTTCGTTCTCAGCGTACGAGATCATTCTCAGTGACAAGAGGCACAATTTTGAATCCAAAAATCTGGAGATGGTGGTACTTTGCAATTGTTTCCACAATTTTTACAGTGATTCTTAGACTACATCCCGCGTGCTCTCCAAACATATTTTTTCAGATGGGCGGAAGTCTATTTGGCAGTGTTGAGACGTCTGGTCTGTACAATTAGGATAATGTCATTGTATATGAGGAAATTGCGAAGAGTTGTTAACAGTCCTCATGTAAGAACATGCTAATTTCTTAATAAATCGTAGTCTCTCTTGCATTTGTTATTTGTCTGTTTTTGTTGTGTCTAAATTTAATTGCGTCAGGCAGACATAAAGTATAGGTTTTTTTAATCAGTATTCCCAGCTTTCAAGTATTCGTTTTCGTGCCTGTTTCACTATATGCGACGCTCGAGTACAGTGGCCATTCAACATGATTATGAGCAGTGTGCTTATTGAATGAAGCCAATTGATCGTCATTAGTCCAGCAGTTTTATGGGACAATTGCAAGGCTATATTCAACTGTTGGCTCCTTTGTGCCATCATAGACAATAACATTTCTTATTTTCCTGTCCTATCTATAGGCCGCGCACGTCTTCGTTTGAAATTATTTGCATTTATGTAAAAATTTATTCTGCCTATATTTATGACGTTGGAGGCCTAAAACGTTGTTTTGCCTGCCTATTTCTGGTGCCTAAAACGCGCTTTTTTAATGCCTAAAGATCTGGCCTCTAGTGATAATATCGCGCACTGCTCGCCGTATCAGGTGGCTTTGGCTGTATGCCGTGGGTGCGAGAGAAATAGTGCGAGGGCGAGCCAATAAAGATGGCAGCTTGATGCACGCCGTCTTCCTGCGCGTCCATTGTTGGAGGTCACTCAGCCGAATTTACTTGGCAAGACAGTCAGGGGACCACACGCCAATCCTCGGGGAAGTAGGCAAATAAACCTTCGCTTTAAATTTACTTTTTTGTTCTCTACAAATTGAGCAATATTGCGCGTGACGGGATGGGCATATACATTCTGTACGACTTTCCCGATATGGTCCCAAACTCTTAACTCACTCCTTCATTCACTCACTTGCAGGAGTTTTTTTAAGAGGTCTGAAAGTTCGGCGATGTTGGTGGGACGCTTACATAGTCTTATAGCGTGAAACAACAGAAACGGACAGAAAGATCGTTACAAAGGCCTTCAAAAACTTTTTTGTGTCCTTTGTTTGACTTCGTGGTTTAGCACAAATTAACGCAAAACTGAAGGCGCAATATGGCAGCCTTCTAAGCCATCTACTGTGCTGATGTATGAGCTACTTGAAGAGCCCCCAATCATGGTATAACCATTTTTCACACGCAGGGTCAGGCTTGGTTCTGCCCCGGTTAGATTACTAAACCCTGTGGCTAAAAGTGCCAACGCCTCCTAGATAGCACAAGGCCTGTGCATTTCGATCCATGCTGTCATGCTACAGGGACTGTGTATACTGCTGGCAGAACTTTGCACTATTTCACGGTGCCTTACGAAACCAGGATAGATTTTCATTTTTATAGCGTTCATGAGTGCCTCCCCAGCACAAATAAATGTTTCTGACCTGCCCCGGTCGCTCAACGCCAATGGCATTTTACTGCTGAGGTCACGCGTTAGACTCCAGATCGCAGCAGCCCCATACATTATTTTCGATGCGGGCAAGAATGCAAGAACGCTCGTGTTTCGGGCCTACGGATGCACTTAAAATAACCCCTAGGTGCGTCCAAACGAAATCCATGGCCCTCTATTACTGTGTTCCTCTTAGCCAGCTGAGTGGCTTTGGGACGTTAGAATTACCCATATCTAAAGATATTTAATTTTCATTTAAAATTTCTACATCCGTCAGTGCTACGCTGAACCTTTCAAACACATGCGTGCACTCACTCCAACACCACGGGGTTGACGAACGTGAGCAGCGATCCCACGAGCTTGTGAAAAGCCAGCACGAAGAGCTCGGGCAGGAAGGTGCGAAACAGTGGCGTCATGATGCCAACTTCGGGCGAGGACGCAAGACCTCCGTCCGCAGATGCGTGCTTCTCTCCGGTAGGCCTGTTTTGAAAGAATAACGCCTGTGTTCAACGTTGCTTCCCATTGGCTCAGAGAGTCCCGCAGCTATCACAGTGCGGCAAAGACTTGCGAGATGGAGCGTAATGTTGTAGCCTATTCGGCGGCCTATTCGCTGGCGCCGGTCACGTGGCCCCTCCCTCTCGGGAAAGCTTTCGAGCGCAGGGCAGACTCATTAGCGCTGAAACGTATTTGGTTCGTTTTGCACGTGACCATTACCAATAGCAGAACTCCAAGCGGAAGCTTATTCATCACATCTTTGAATGCTGTGATGAATGAAGTAGCTTTAAGCATGCGTCAGGCTGGCAAAGTTTGTATGAAGAAACTATTTTCCTCAACAGCGCAAGTGTTTCACAGAAGAAATTGTTTGTATTCGCGACAAATGATGCATATGTAACGAAATGTTCTCTGGCATTTCACATGCAAGCAAATATACGAAAAATGATTCGCTTGTTCTTCCGAAATGAGTGAAGCAATTTAAAGCTAATTAGTGGTCAAATTCTAATAGATGTAAAATACGGTATCAGAAATAATTTTACATTGCCACGACCCTGATGCATCACGCTTTTCCTGGGCAACATTATTCCTTCATTTAGGATACTGCGTTTGCGCGACCACTAGCTTTACCTCTTCAAGGCCATACATTGTTGAAACTTTAAGACTTAGAGTTTTGCATCGGTACAGGAATCTAGATTTATTTTTAAAATATAAAGATGGAAAGTTGTGCCAGTTGGTTAGGATTGATCGTGAGGTTCGTAAGAGTGCAACACAAGACACGGACAATAGAGCTATACTATTTGTTCAATGTAACCAGGAAGATTTCTACTTGCTGGGTTTATTCAGTTGCTTGCCGTTTAAGTGAGATAAAACATTAAATTTACGGCCAAGAAGACACAAGTATATATAAGAGCGGCAATCAGCCAGGCGTTTCAATGGCTGTGGGCTTAGCGCTAAAGAGGCACCTAATTCGCAACTCGTCCATCGCTGTATCGCTAGCTTAAGACCCGTCCCTTGTGGGTATCTCGTCTCCTGACGAAGTAATGGGCAGCTTTAGAATAGCATTTGCAACCAAACGTAAGCGCATCACGTACATAAAGAAACACGGCTGTCATCACTGCGCATGCTCTGAACGTTAGTGGGTTTCTATTGTTGATGTGCGCTATGATAACGAACGTAATTTGGCGAGTTTAACGTTCCTAATGTTTACGCACGCTAAGAAATAGCGTTGTCCAATATGGCGACACCTATGGCTCCCGCTTCAGTGGTGAATTCTCGTCATGGCAGCCGTCTCACTCTAGTTGATCGCTAGTAACTATTGAAATGAGCTTTTGCTTTCTTAGAAGCTCACCTGAAACCTTAATTAGGAGTGTACAGCGCATACAACTTCTGAGATCGTTCGGCGATTCCGGCATCCGTATGCCTAAACGAGACGCGTCCGCATAGTAAGAACAGGGGACGTATTCTGCGACGATCCACTTCGGCGATACTATCGACTTGGCCACACCTTGGCCATCAGGGGTGCGCTGATTGGCTGGTTGAGCGCTACGTCATTCAATTTTGCCCAACCAGCCAATCAGCGCGCGCCTGACGGAGATATTATCGCCGAGGCGACACTGTCGCCGAAAGTGATCGTCACAGAATGCGTCCCCAAGATTGTTGCTAATGGATTGCCTTGGATTGGACACGTTTGGCACAAGGCACCAGTTGGCGCTCTATCTTCTAAAGTCCTTCTTACGTTTGCATTCCCGCACGTTAAACTAAAAGTCTTGAAGGGAGGCGCAGCGTAACATACCGCAAAGGCGCTTGCGTTTAACGTAGTACATAAGGCGACAAACGCTATTCTAAAATTGTCTAATGTCTCACTTTTTTGGCCGTTTCTGGCCACGGTAAAAGTGGTCGAAGTTGTTCGCGATTTGCTTGGTAGAGTTGGCTTGGTCGAGGCTCCACATGTCATCGAGACGCAGCGGTTCCTTGTATCCCCGCAATATCATCCTGTAATCGCAAGGAGAAATGTGCTAGTATCATTTATTTAACCAGTCTAATGGCCGTTTTCAAGCACCCCTCATTTGCATGCACCCCTCAATAATAGACAAACACGTGAAGAAAAAAAAGCGCAGGTCTCGGGATCTTATCGCGAGCACAGCAAATGTCCCAGACAATCAAAGCAGGTAACCCTGCGAATATTAACGGTTAATGTGAAAAGAAATCCCATTCTTGTTGAGATGCATTGGTTGGATCACACATTAGACTCACACCACCTGAGTCAGTGTGTATAGAAACCAAGAAGTTCCGGGTGTTGTACTGTTTCGATGAGCAAGGCCAGGCACCTCCAGCCTTCATTTCGAAGTCAAGGGGCGTTGGTCGAGTTTTTCTACGTTCATTCCAAACTGGTGGATATGTGTGGGTTTCATTTGGCGCTTATGACGCTCAACAGCTATGTTAGGTTCGTTTATCATTCATTCAATTTTAAGAACTTTAAAGGTTTCTTGGTGTTACAAATTCGAGTTTTATTGCGATAGCAATTATATGGACACTTCAACCGGATTTCTGCCGTCGGCGTCACCGTGAGGTTCCTATATATAGACACCAAGGGCGATAAGATCGTCGCCGCACGCCGTATGCGAGAGTGAAAGCGCGCGGGGGACGCGTGCTATCACGGAGAGCGAACGCACAGCGGAAAGCAAACGCGACCGTCGCGCGAAAGGCCGTGGGGGTATGGGAGGGAGGGAGGCGAGGCGACGCTGTGCTACGGCACCAAATGCGTATCTTGCAACCGGGCGCAAGGGGAACTGGCAACGCAATCTCCCACGCGCCAATCTCCCAAGCGAAAGCAAGAAAGCGGGAAGGCAGCACGGGAGGGAGGGGGGGCTACTTCTACTCTGCCAACAACTACACTTGCACTGGCTGTGATGGCGTTCGCCCGCACCGTCTCTTATCTCCACACGGCTCTGACCTTTGTATGCGCTGTGCATTCGCCGCTCAGTTTCCGTTGAAGCGATAGACCGCACGAGCCTTCGCCCGCTGCGGCGGCTGCGCTTGCTGCCAGCGTTTTGACAGTCGTTGTCGGCGGTCATTCAGTGTGATCTATTCATGTTTGCTTGTGCGCGATCACACCACACTTGTCAATTCAGTTAGAAAGCGAATGTGTCCAAGTTTATGCAGCCGATAAAACTACTATTCCTACTCCGAATATCTCTCTGCTAATTTGCTATCGCAATTGATGCTTAGCCTTTCGGGCGAAACTGTGACAATTTTTTTCACTTACCCATTGAACCACCAGAAGAAAACGTCTGATATGAATGACGCCTTTGCTTCGGGAGAATTTTTCTGTAACATCAAAAAGCCGAAAAGCTAATTAGTTATCCATTACAACTCTTGGAAAGGAAATTCTAGTGAAAAATTTGACGCATTGCCCGGACGCTGGTCCGGCAAGCGTACTGTTTCTCCTTATGGTATAAAGTCAGTCAAGTGCACGAGTGTGAGCTAAGCATTATACTATATGGAGTAAAGTTCACGCTAAGATAAACGTTTTTTCACTCAAAACAATAATTAACCGTAATGTACCTGACACAACATCATCATCAGCCTATTTTCATGTCCACTACAGCACGAAGGCCTTTTCCTGTGATCTACAATTACCCCTGTCTTGCGCTAGCTTATTCCTACTTACGCCTGCAAATTTCGTAGTTTCATCTCCCCACCTACTTTTCCACCGCCCTCGACTGCGCGTCCCTTCCCTTGGCACCTTTTCTGTAATGCTATTGGTCCACCGGTTATCTACCCAACGCATTACATGG
The DNA here is from genome assembly GCF_013339745.2 of Dermacentor silvarum. Taxonomy (NCBI): domain Eukaryota; kingdom Metazoa; phylum Arthropoda; class Arachnida; order Ixodida; family Ixodidae; genus Dermacentor; species Dermacentor silvarum. The sequence continues at coordinate 140,267,697 of NC_051162.1, forward strand.
CCTTCCAAGCTCCATTTTTTTCTCTTAATGTCAACTAGAATATCGGCTATCGCTGTTTGCTGTCTGATCCACCCCGCTCTCTTCCTGTCTCTTAACGTTACGCCTGACATGTTTCGTTCCATTGCTCGTCGCGCGGTCCTTAACTTGTTCTCGAGCTTCTTTCTTAACCTCCAAGTTTCTGCCCCATATGTTAGCACTGGTATAATGCAATGATTGTACACTTGTCTTTTTAATGACAGTGGTAAGCTTCCAGTCAGGATTTGGTAATGCCCGCCGTATGCACTTCAACCCATTTTTATTATTTTGTAAGTATCCTTCTCATGATCAGGGTCTCCTGTGAGTAATCGACTTAGATAAACGTACTCCTGCACAGACTCTAGAGGCTGAGTGGCGATCGTGAATTCTTGTTCTCTTACCAGGCTATTGAACATTATCTTTGTCTTCTGCATATTTATCTTCAACCCTACTCTTACACTTTCTCGGTTAGGGTTCTCAATTATTTGTTGCAATTCTTCCCGGTGTTGCTGAACAGGACGATGTCATCTGCAAACTGAAGGTTGTTGAGATATTCACCGTTGATCCTTACTCCTAAGCGTTCCCACTCTAATAGCTTGAATACTTCCTCTAAGCATGCAGTGAATGCATTGCATTGGAGAGATTGGGTCTCCTTTCTTGATAAGTAATTTTCAACTTTTCTTCTGGAGAACCAAGGTAGCTGTGGAATCTTTGTAGATATTTCCCAAGATATTCACGTATGGCTCCTGTACTCCTTGATTACGACACAACATAATGGAATGCAAAGAAGCCAACAACATTTTGCTATACTTCAGCGTTAAGTGCGTTTCAGATAAGGAGAAGAAATTGTATCAGAATAGATCATGACTTCGCACTGCAAACAAGAGAAAATAGTGAAAATGCCAGCCCGTTTATTTTTTAATGATTAAATCATTGCTACCTATTTGCATATTCTTAAGCCTTACCTCACCATTGCGTGCTTGAATATTACGTAAACGACTTTGACTGAACGTTTCCTATATTTAAATGCCTATCATTTAGCAATATACAGATCAAATGTGTCGTGATTCAACTCTCAGCTTCCGTTCTGACACAATATTTGCATAATTCTTAGAGTGAGGTCACACAAAGGGACAAGTGTTGAAGCGTGTGGCTCACCTCTTTCAGCCGTATCCTCGTAGACTTATCGGAGAAGCAGCTGACTACAAACTGGCAAGCCACGATAGGAAAGTAGACGACGCTTACTATGAAGTCAAACTCGAGATTCTGCATCGCTTTCTCGTCGCCTTGCTGTTGCTTTGTGGGACAAAAAAAAGGTAAGGCAAGATGCATTAAACAGAAGATTGCAGAATAACTGACAACAGATCCATAACCTCCACCAAAGCGATACCTTACTGCGAAACATCAGATGTGTGTGCGGTGCGATACATTTGCGTATAGGGTTTGGTTTCCCGTGAAAATCGCAATAATATTGAATCGACTAGTTTATTGATATGTTAGATTAGATAGATTAGAAAAAATAGATTAGATAGATTACATTAGATAAATTAGATGAGGTTAGATTGATTATATAGATTGATTAATTCATTCATTTTAATTGATTGATTGATTCAGTGAGTCAGTCAGTCATTTCACAATAGCGCACTAAATTTCAAGTCATATGGCATCATAGTTCCAAGGTCGGGTAGTCGCAATTCATGATGCACTCGTACAACTGTTTTTTGCTCCCCATCACGACATCTCGAGAGGTCAGTTCGAGGGGCTCTTCTATTTATTAATGCGAACAGCAGCGTGACAACAGCAATACACGTGTAAGCAATATTAACGAGGTAACGTGAAAACCCGAACGCCCCTCGCCGGACCACCGCCGCCGCAACGGCCGAATTTCTCTAGCTCAAGACAGGCGCTTCATTTCAAACTTATGTAACTGCAGCATTTTTCCTCGACGTTTCTTTTTTCTTTTTTTTTCGAAGAGCAAACAACTACCAACCTTAAGCTTCTCAGTACCTAATCCTATATTGCCGGAGCCCTTCCCTGTCTAGGCTACGGCACTTTCTTCTTCGCTGGCACGCTGGCACTACCTTCGCAATTGCTCTTCGCTGTAAACACACACACACACACACACACACACACACACACACACACACACACACACACACACACACACACACACTCGTGCACACAAAAAGCGCGCCCACCATACCTCCCTGAAGACTGTCATCATGATTGACCTGTAGCGCAGAGTAGCCGCCATGGACATCAGCAGCCAGAAGATGCACAGTGGTGCCGACGTGTAAAAGCCGGCGCGTCGGCCCCCCAAGATCAAGGGGATGGTCAGGCCCTGAGGAAGAAGAAGGCAGGTGTGCAACAATCATTGGTTATAACATTGCCATTATCACTAGACTAACGAAGTTGGCTGACTGAAAGAGGCTTCCCGTATACTTTGTCCAAAATTAAGTAGTGACAATTTCAGTAAGTTGCTCAAATTCAAAGATATTTAACCATCGAATAACGTGGCCACTAACGGTGGCCTACCCTGTGCACAGTGCTACTTGTAAAAACGCTATTAATAGCAACACCCTCAAATTTTACCGTTTCCTAAGTCCTGTATTGTCACTGTGCAGGAGTATTATCCCATACACGCGTATACTGTTGGCACTGCTTTCCATTGCTGCGCGTCTCCTGTGACATTTTTTCCGTGTTCTTTTCCGAAACCTGTATTTTTTCGTATGTATATCTTTGTCTGCAGTAAAATTTAGGGTTTAGACATAAAAGCTTAACACTTCAACCTGCGGTGGATCAACGGCACCAACAACTATGTTCCTTCATTTCAACATCGTTTTAGAATTCTGCCATTTTTAATATCGCTTTGTTTCCCTCTAATACACTTATATCTACACATCTCTTGCAGATATTACTCCTAATGCTTAAGCATGTATCTTCCTCATTATCACATAACATATCACATTGCATTTTACAAACGAACCACTTTGCCTACTTCAGCCAGGGCCTATCATGTCCGCTTAGTCAGTACCTTATAGGTGATGCCCAAATCCATGCCTCAGCGGCGGCTCCGAGTGCCAGAAACAGATCACGAAGGCTATGCTCTTGCAAATTGCGTGTGCCGGAAGTAATTGCGGAGTGGGCCACATCATGGGCGCCATGTTTTGAACATGGCGCCCATGACTAGTACTGATACATACATTCGAAGTTTATAAACTCTACCACACGCTTCCTGTACGTTCAAAGATGACGCTTAACTGTTACGAAGAATAGATTGTGTCACACATATTGTTTCTACGACACATTTCCGGCTCCGCAAACCCATCAGGCGCACGCCGTCTGCAAACGCTTGGCCTTCGAGACCAGCGTATGTTTCCCGGCGAGAGCAGTCACTGAGGCGTGTCTTTGAACAGTACCATTACGAAGCAGAAGATATTTTAGTACTAAAGTTGTCTTGAAAGGCCGGACCGGTCGTTATCGACATAGCTGCGACGTCATGGCCCAAAGCAAACTTTGCAGACGTATACTAATAATGCCAGGTATGATGTGTTTGCTCATGCAAATATTCAAGAGTGTTGTGCTTGTTTCTTTTGGCTGCACTCAAAGTGCTGTAGCCACACCTTTCAAAGAACGGAGCGAGCGAATCTATAATGACGTCATGACGAATATGCCTCCCGAGTACTGAAACCGAAAGTATAGTTATGAATCCGCCATATTTCACCACTCAACTCTAAAATACGATGCTTTCTTGTAGTGCGCCAGACAAAAAATTACGCATGCATCGCCCTTCTCTGAATGTGTGCCAAAGTTTGTAGTTTCAAATAAAAATCGCGTAACTCTGCTTCAAATAGCACTGTTCTATTTCAGAATTTGGGATGGCTATGGCCGATTGTACAACGCTGCTACGAGGACTGGAGCTGGTATCTCTGCGCTGGAAAAAAAAGTATCTATGGACTAACCGCTAGATCAACCACCAATAAAACGTGGCCGCACTTTACTCCACTCACTTACAAGCTGCACAATCGAAGAGATTTGCAAATAACGTTGCATGGACTGAAGGGAATTAGGAGTTTTATTGTGACAGTTTCACTCCGCACGGTTCTTTATCTACTTCCAGAAAATATTCTGTGCTCTATTTGTTAGTCGAAACTCGCATTTTGTGAACATTTCTATTGGATTCCAAAACTTAATTACACTTTACCTGAAAAGGATGCCAGTAAAACCTTTACTGACAAGCGTAGAAAATAGAGGGCATTCATCCAACATTTCTTTTTTTTTTTAGTAGACAGCTTTTGAATGCGCCTGAGGTGGAATACTTTATCGGCAACCAAATGCTGCAGTTTCTATACCTTGACAACCTTCCACTCACTCTAAGCTGCATCAAAGTTGGGCCACCACTTCTACATAGAGTGATTCCCACTAAGCTCCACCAATCACCGTTTCGAGTTTCTGTATTTACATGATCTCCATGCTTAATCATCATGTCGACTCTATTTCTCGCTCACCATGCGTCTGAGTAAAGAAAAAGGTTACGGCAGTTTTGAAAAAAAAAATCGCGGAAACAGCAGGAAGCCATTCGGGAAAAATTGTGGGCTCCCAGCCTCACGTATAGGAGTAATATCATACCCAGTTGCTCATGACGCTTTCGTTTAGAGACTGAGCAAGTTTATTCACCACGCTGAAAATACATTTGCAATGCCTTTCGGCAGAGAGTAGGCAAGATGAAAAAAAAAAAAAACGTTCATATTCGCTTAGGGTATTTTTGCCCCACTGCCCGCTGACGACATTCTTCGATAGTGAGTCGGCAGCCACGTCTGAGAGCGATCACGCCCACTTACGAAGGTGACGAGGCGTAGTGATGGCGCCACGTAATCGACTGGATAAAGCGAAGCGCCCCTTCCGAGCCTGGAGAAGCGGTTGAAGAGCTCGGCGAATGCAGTGGCCACGAGCAGCAGCGAGAAGAACTGCGCGGTAGAAACAAAGCCGAAGCGTGAAACGGTCGTCCTTTCAACGAGTTCAAATTTGTTGTGACACAATCGCAAGGCAGCATCCAAACACAAAACTTCAATGAAACCTTTAACCGCAGCAAGCACTCACACTTTGTCCTTTTGCAACGACTTGTTAATTCTCATGGCCCGTTGCTTTATTATAAAGACTTGTCACTGTGGTTACCATGTACATATCATAACCTTCTGCTCAAAGCTCGAACCCTGGTGGGAAAAAAGCTTTTGACGTTTAAAGGTCTCTCACCGTGACCCGTCGGAAATTCCTGTTAGGCGAAATTTTTGTGCCGTTTACTTGGCGCCGTTCTATTGGGCCGTTTCCGTGGAGTGCTTTACCGCAAGAAGCTTTCAAATGCGTTTTGCGAGAGCTCATCATATCGGAGACCCATGTGATCCCCGTCAAACAACTATATATAAATGTACTGGGGGTCCCTTAGAAAAAATCCGCATTTTCCCACACATCATATTAGGGATGCTCACAATATACGGGAAGATAGTCTTTTATATGGCACACCCGTACGTTCATACGGGATTATCAGACATGTGGTTTTTGTTTTGTTTTTTGCGATAGGTTTGCAGAAGCAAGTGAAATGTTAGGAGGCGATGGTGCGATGAGTCAACTTGCCCTTCCTGGCATAGAGGCTCCCTCCATTGCGTTTACGTCACAAGCCCAGCCTCCTTTTCTCTCCCTTTCTCCTTTTATTTATTTTTTTTCCTCTAGGACGCGCGTGTGACGCAGAAACGCTACGCATGTGACGTCATCTCCGCCTGCTGGGGATAGCAGCTCCTCCTATAGAAGAAAAGCGGCCGGATTTTCGTTCCCACTTTAAGCTAGTCTCGCGGTCTAAATCGGCGTAATACTTTTCAGACCGGATCTTCACGCCTAAAGTACGCAGTGCGCTTGTCTGTTTGAAGCACCCGAACTTGGTGAGCGGTCCTTCCTGAATTTTGGATAAAGCACATCGGCAATGGTGACACTTTGAGCACTTCAAATTTGGCACAACGTGAAACGTGAATGCCTGGCGGGAGCGTAAGTTCCTCCCCCCAACCCCCGCCCAAAAAAACAACTACAAATCAACGTTTACTGCAATTACGCGGTTTTCTCTCCCAAGTTCTAGTGTTTTTCGATTAGTTTATACACTATGGAATATAGAGCGTTTCATCTTTCGTGCTGAGCTCGACAACATTACTTAACAAAAAGACCTTAATAAACAAAGTTGAAAGGTCGAAGCATGCGGCTCTAATTTAACAAATCTGTTCAACAATAATCATAACTTATCACGATAAAATTAATGTAGAGTTACTGGGCTGAACATAAATTTTGTTGTAAACCGAATTTTTTAGGAAAGAAAGTGACAATTCAAAGACCTGCCACGATAGTTGGATATCGTGATCCCGCGATAACAACCGTGATAAAGCCGTGATAGACCGACTGCAAATATGAATTTAGTTTTTACGATGAGTGTGGCAAGCTGTGTTTCAACTACGGGCTTACCAGTTTGGTAATGGTTAGTAGAGTCCAGGGTCGCCGCTTGCGCTTGCTCTTCGCCATGGAGAGGAACTCGAACGGCGCGCACAACCACAGCAGACCGCACGGCACCCACAACATCACTGTGTCTTGGAAGCATGTTGTCAGATCGGGGTTCGCATTGCGGTTCCAGGAGAGCTCGGGGTCCTGCGATCCAGGCGCGTCGCATTACAACTGAGGAACTCGATCTCAAAAATGCACTGTTTCTATTGCTCGGTCAAAGCCCAACAGCAACACAATGTCCCTCGACCTACCTCAATCCGCTAAAAACAGGCAGTAGATGTCGAAAAAGTAGTTAAGTCAACGCCATAAGGCTAATACACACGCACATTCTAATTGACAGTGTCCATGTGGCTTGGTTAGAACGCTATAGTTCAAGAGACCCCCCCGCCCTGTAGCAGACGACAGAACTGCCAGGAGCGTGTCGTGCAGCTACAGGATAAGAGAAATATGACGTCAACCCCAGAATCATACGCGTAGCGCAGTGACCTAGGCAGGTATTTTCTAGCGATGCCTTATGCCTTATCCTATACTAGTATTATCATCCACTGCTCAAGGCCGGCTGATCCAGTTGATAACGTGAGCGGACCGTCACTCTGACCACTGACCAAGCGCGAAAAGGCATTAGCATCGGAAAGGCATCGCTACAAAATATCCGCCCTAATCCATTTCATGGTATCACAGCATCATTCGCCTTTAATATGCGCGATAGTGTCCATGGAAGTGTAGCCACATGCAGCAAACATTATCTGTGTGAAGCAGTCAGCAGGCACGTCGGTTCGGGTCAGGTGGAGTCTCGGTTCTGCGTCACTTCCGGTAGGTTTCTGTGTAGCAACAGTATGTTGCGGCCAGTACCTACTCTGCGATTCTAAATTTCGCTGCTGTTGGGCGTTAGGCGTTCCGCTCAGCCCCTTCGACAGCACAGCCATATTTTGGTGCCACAGCGTCCTCAAATGCAACCAGTAAACGACCGCGGAAGTTTACCGGGCGGTGGATACGAAGACATAAACCGCTAAGTGGTGAGGCCAAATTGATTCACGCCTGCAAACGGATGACGCCCTCTAAACGAGACAAAATTAACGGAACTACTTGTTCAAGCAAGAATATCCAAAAGCACGGTGACTTTTTGTCACACAATTTTATTTACAGAGCCAGGCCATTTCAGCTAAACACGTGGTCTGTTACGCTGGATATGTCTGCCCAACCACCATCACTGCGTGGTTAGGTGTGACATTATATAGTGGACGCTTTCCACAGTTTACACTTTGCTGATTTAAGCAGTGATGACAATAGCTGTTGGGATGCGCAATATTCTCGTCTTCAAAGAGAGTAACTCATTTAAATGAATTCTGTCTACCTGAACATTTGACCGTGCGATAGACATAGTGAATGTGACAAAGCTATTCGCGGAGTTTGTTTCTTGCAACCAAAGAAGTCTCGAACGTCCAGCAGGCCCCAGAAAAACAAGACCGGCAGCTACGGAATTTTGGAATCAACTAGGTGAAATCAGAAATGATTATGATGATGATGATGATGATGATGATGATGATGATGATGATAATGATGATGATGATGTTAAATCAGAAACTCCCAACTCCGCTCATAATAAACGAGGACGGAACTAATCGACTTTTCACTCAATTCGGGAGACCGAAGATCGATGAGAATGCAACTTATTATCCGGTGCTTACGCTTGTTCAGATATACTGGTGCTCGTCAGTAACTGTCAGACATTTTAGTCATGTCTAGGTACAGAAATGATGATTACGAAAAAATCATGTAGCAGCTCATTGCTTTTATACAGAAACAAATTTTCGGACGAAACATCAAAATCTCTTAGCAACTTCATGGTACGTGCTCCCGAAACAGGTATCCATGAAAACAAAAATATACATACAGTGCATTCCTAGGGTCCTCAAGCTTCCGTTTGCAGTGCTCATGAGTGTTCACTGTGACATCAGTTGCAGTTCCTAACAAAATTTGAGGACGCATTTCTAGAAACTCGTGCCAAGCACGGTATTCCTGAAATAAGTAAGGTGACTTCGATATATTGCTCGATTTCAACTCCGAAATTGCGGCAGGTATACTTAAAGCGAATAACCATAAAGCAAAATATATTTAACTAGCTAACATCACACTGCTGTTTGATGTGCTTTACCGTGTAATGTGCGTCCCTTCAACTAATCGAGCTGATCCAATTGATGTGACAGAATTGCCCTATTTGACAAAGGTGAAGTTCAAGAAGTTTCGATCCTCATTAAAATTGAACGCTCGGACTTTGCACGCCGAAACTACAATCTGTTGAGTAACGCAGTAGGGGGAGAACTACGAATTAATTTCAACCACCTGGCGTTTTTTAACATGCTCCTAAATCTAAGTACTCTACACGATCGTTTTGGGATTTCGCCCACTTCAGTATGTGGCCAGCAGAGCCGAGATCAAACTCTCGAGCTCGAGCTCTGCAGAGCAACGTCTCAGCCACTGGTGAGATGAGCATGGTTACGCTCCGCATTATCCACCCCTTCCCGAAAACAGGAACCTCTTGCGCTAGACGTTCGTAAGAGGTAGTCCCAGCCAACCATGGACTTGGAGCTGTTATTAGCGCAGGCGGTCTGTCAATGACGAACAGCTCGTACGAACTAAAAGCACCATAAATTTCTCCTCTGTTTCTCAAAATCAAAATCATCACGCATATTCTCGTACTTGACATAAATGACTGCTGTCAACCTGCGCTCGTGTTCTCAACTTTTTGAAGCCGTTACTAAACAATCACGTAATTTGTGCTTTGCTTTGAGGATAAGTGGCACCCAACCGGAAATATCTCAGTTTATTTAGACATATCCGATCTAGCTTCGCAATAAATCGTCGTTTCTATATTACATGGCCTGTCTGGCAGTGCCTGAGAAAGCTCTGAAGTGACCATTCGATGATTTTGCAATCGTTATCACAGTCCGCGCACAGGCGCCAGCGTCGGCTGTCGGTGGACCGTCCTTCCCATCGACGATGAAGTGCCGACGATGCCAGGCACCTTTGTGATAAGAGGCCTGCAATCGAAAGCGAATGCCTTTGATCTCAACTATGTTCGCAGATGATCGCTGATATCAATAGAGTGAGTGGTGCCAATAAGGAAGTCAAGCCAAACGCGTAGTGCCGATCGTCAAGTTTCTCTATTGGTTGACCGGGCAGTAAACATGCAGTTTATTCATCATCATAAGCCTATATTTATATGCCCACTGCTGGAAGAAGGCCTCTCCCTCCGATCTCCAATTAATCCTGTCTTGCGCTAGCCGATTCCAACTTGCGCCTTCAAATTTCCTAACTTCATCACCCCGCCTAGTTTTCTGCCATCCGCGACTGCGCTTGCCTTCTCTTGGTATCCATTCTGTATCTCTAATGGTCCACCCGTTATCCATCCTACGCATTATTTGATGCGCACAGCTTCATTTTTTTTCTCTTAATGTCAATTAGAATATCGGCTATCCCCTTTTGCTCTTTGATCCACGCCGCTCTAGCTCTTCCTGTCTCTTAACGTTAGGCCTAACAATTTTCGTTCCATCGCTCTTTGCGCGGCCCTTAATTTCTTCTCCAGCTTATTTCACGCTAATCTTTACGAGCTTCTTTCACGTCTACTCTAATCAAGAGTAGACGTCAATAAAGCCGCACCATCGTCCCTGTTTTCCTCTTTTTTCTCTTTCTCTCTCTCTTTCTCTTCCTCCACTGATGATTCCATATGTGGCTGCACAGGCAATCGGCGTTCTGCATACAAATCGCAAGTAGGACTGCGTAAACACTATATATGTATATGTCTCTGCCAATAGTCCACCCTACAGAAACATGCGTGTTCAGATATGATAGCTGCGGTGTTTACGCCGATAAAAGTGAGTGCAGAAACCGGTTTGCCGACGAGTTCCAACTTGCACAACCCACTTGAATCTCGTCAAGGACAGCTGCAATCACCCGAGCGCCCCCTGCATTGGATAAAAGCTACATTATAATATAAAGGAACTATATTATATTATAAAGGAACAATATATAAGAGCTGTTATGTTATAAATAAACAATAAATAGGAATACTAGTTTGAGCTACCCCCCTCAGTAACTCGCACCCCAACAATAGCTTTTACCCTGAAAGGAAGCTTGTTAAGCCAGGAAAAGCGCAAGAACTAAAGGCGGGTGGCGAGACTTGTCTGAATTTCCGGCGCAATCTTGTTGTAACGTCATGAATCTCGAGTGCCTCGGTTAACGTAAAGTTAAACGTTTACCCATGGAGCCCACTGCGTCGCATTACGAAGGCTCCACACCTAGCATGTTTCAAGAACTTTTTCTGCGCCGAGACAGCCCCCAAAAAAATTTAGTTTGAAATTCGTGACGGCAAGCTGACGTACCGCCTTTAGTCAGTGCGAAATTTAAGTGAGGGATTGTTGCGCGACATTTGATCTATAAGTAATAAAAGTATTTCATTAAAAAAGCACAGTTTCGCCCGAACGGCGAAGCATCGATTTCCATAGCAAACTAGTGGACAGCAACACGAAGTAACGATAGTAGTTTTATCGACCGTATAAATTTGTAAACATGGCCATACTAGCTAAATTAACAAGGATGGTGTCACGCGCGCACCAGCAAACATGAACGCATCTCAGTCGATGACCACGGAAAGTCGCTGTCACAATGCTGCAGTGAGTAAGCGCTGCAGCCGCAGCGAGCGAATTGACCTTCGTCCCGCCGCGCGCATCAACGCGAACTAAGCCGCTAAAACACAGCGCAGGGCGGACTCTGCCCCCGTCGCAGTTGGCTTTCAAGATACTGTCGCGCGCCCGCCCTCCCCCTCCCTACCCTCTTTCCGGAGCGTTGCGCGCGACTGGTAGACAGCGCGCTTCCTTCCCGCTTCCCACCCTTGTGTGCGCGAGATGGAGCCGCTATCGCATGCTCACCCTCGCCCACTTTCACTCGCACATAGAGCATACGGCGCGCGGCGACGATGGTATCACCCGCGGACTTTATATACGGAACCTCACGGCGACGGTGACGGCGACGCTGACGGCAGAAATGCGCCTGGAGTGTCCATATAATTGCTATCGAAATAACAAACCAGCACGCAGTTTTGAAAAAGAATATTTTACCTTACTAAGCACATTTGGCGTTGCTATGTGGCCCCGTTTCTCTAAATAGTGAAGGTGCCGCTTAGATTCACCGCAACCTAAAACTCCTTGATCTTCTCAAAGTCGCGACAACTGCCGGTAGCACCTCTGGGTTTGTGCCCAGAGAAAAAGATGTATTCGCGATAGCGATACGAGCAGCGTTACATTAAGCGGCTGTGTGGCATTAAGCGGCCAATCCGGGAATTTGGCGTCTGCTTTAACGCCGCTCGCTCCCTTCCCTTCCTCTTCGCGTGGACAAACGGAGAAGAAACAGGAAACCGCGAAAACAGTTAGCGACATATCAGCATCGTGCGCGTGCGTAATACATCCTACCGTCAATTCAAGGTCGCGTCACATCAAAGGGCACGCCCGGGCGTAAGAGTGCGTGCCGATTGACAATGGAGTACGACGCGCGCGAGGCGGCTGTCCTCTATACCAGCTGCTATTTGCGCAAAGCAGAGGGCGTAATCTTCCAATCGCGTAGCTCGGCGGCGAGATCAAAGCCTTTCGCTAGTCTTAGAACATCCAGGGGCTTTACACAGCCGACCGCACCTCGCGCTTATCGCTGAAGAATGCGCGTGGTTTACTCCTTCCAACTTATAGCCTTTTCCTTTGACTCGCTAACACCGGCACGAGCATTCGCCTGAATGTAGGGTGCCTTATTCGTACGCGCGCTTACGCCTTGCTTTCGAATGGTGTCAGTTTTTAACACTAAAGCATTATACGTCCCATGAGGCAGAAAAGCCGGCCTTGTCCTCAAGGAGTGGTACCAAGGATCATCATCACCGTGGATTAAGGTGGATTAAGGTTGGCACGATTTAGAGCAAAGTGGATTAAGGTTGGTACAAATTATACCGAGGCGGATCAAGGGAGATTAAAGTGGATTAAGGTTAGTAAACATTACAGTAAGGTGGATTAGGGTGGATTAAGCCTGGTACAACTTGGAACAAGTTGAAATAAAATGGATTAAAGTTGATCAAAGTGAATTAAAGTGGAATAAGGTGGATTAGGGAAGAGTTGTGGACACGTGACAATGTTACGTCGCGTATCATGGACGGAACCACTTAATTAGATCAGTCATAATCCTTTCGCATTCAAATAACGTAAGGATACTTAAATGACTCAATTTTTGCAAAGGTACACGCCGCCGCCCAATAAGAAAACTTCCCGCTAAATTTAGCGATGTGAGAATAAAATTGACGATACGCCAACAGTTCATTTCGTTGAACCAAACGGTTCGGTTTGGTTCAACGGCGTTCGGTTCACAACGTTGAACCAAACCATGACCCAGACATGCCAGGTCGTCCGCGTATTTTTGGTGCAGCGCATGTGATCACAATTCTCAATAAGCTTTGATCCCAGCAACCACAAAAATGTATAGTGCATAATTCATACAACGATAGGACGCAACACATCAAGGAAAAAATACAGGTGAAAGGAAAGACGCTCTTTTCTTTCACCTGTATTTTTTCCTTGATGTGTTGCGTCCTATCGTTGTATGAAGAATGTACCAACTAGCCCAACAACAAGTTTTATTAAGAAGTATAGTGCATAAGTCAGCCCTGCACGTGAGACGTTTACCGTATCGTTGAACAGACTAAATAGGACATTCCTTGTTACTGAACATTGCGAAAAGCATTTATTTTATGGCACGAGGAAAAAGTGGTATGAGAGCACTTCATGTTGTTCGCGTGAACTGGCGGCACCTTGATGTGAGATGACAGTGCGAAGTACATTCTGCACGATGGTGGGCACAGGTACAAGCAACTTGCTGCATAGAGCAGTGATATAAATCGTTAGAAAGTAACAATGAAGGTACGAAGTAGCCAGTAGCTTTGAACTGTAGTTGTTTGTCCAGCTGTTTCTGTTCCATGTCGCCGTTGATCGAGTTTTCACCGTGGTGTCCTTCCTTTATTTTTTTTCAATTTGTACAAGATTCGCATAACTTTGTAATAATTTATACTGCTGTACGATGCAGCAAGTTATTTGTATCTCTAACACCACGTGCGTGATGGTTTGGACCGCGTTCACCTAAATAAATAAAATGAAAAATAGAAACCCTTTTCTGGTCAGCCTACTTTCCCGTCCCATCAAATAATTTGAGAGAAAAATAACGCAGGATAAGTATGCAATAAGACTGTATAGAGTCAACGAATTCCACGAGAGTACAGGTGTAAATGGTGACGCGGCTTGTAATGTCTGTAATGAGTGACGCTGGCGTCTGGCTGCAAACTTGAGGTTGGGAGCTCGGTCTTGAGCGCGCGTCCGGCACTCGCGCTTCATACAAACGTGTGATATCACCAACTCTACAGAAAAGCTCGCCAGCGCGCCCATGCATTTAAATTGTTAACTAACCGCATCGGCGCCATCATGACCTCCAAGATAAAACGATGGCGGTGTGCAACGTGGTCGTATATCGATGAGGTTGAACAATAAGTGTTCATCGTATTTAACAAGGCTGTGTTTATCGCGTCTGGTACGGGTAAAGTTGAGTTCTCAGGGCGAGTCAACAGCAAGCGCAGACAACGAGATGCGATTCAGACGAGATGCGCGATCGCACGCGATCCTGAGCCTCGTTGGATATGGTGGGGCAATCTAGGTAAGATACTTGCAACCGCACCCTGTAATGCGCAGCAAATTTTACAAAAAGCCATCGGCTCTTTCTCAAAAACCTACGAATGAACTGTACACACTGTTCAAATGTATGTGCTACGTGAAAATGCTTATTTTAGCGTTATATAATGAGCATTATTGGCGTTATATAAAACTGCACGCCTATCTAGAAAAATTGCACTGTCGACAATAAGAACTTTTGATATGACAGTGCCTTTGCGGCGGACACTTTTTCGATCAGCCTATCTTTTCTCTAGAGCTAGTCTACTAGCTCTAGGAAGCACGCCGTCGCGCCCTGGCCTTCACTGGCGCCCTTAGCCAACTACTTTCACCGCTGAACGAATAACGTTGAGGAAATCCCCTTAATTAGAAGCTTCAGCTCGGAGGCTCCACTCTAAATGAAAGGAAAAGGAGAAATCGTTTTTCTTGCGATAGCAATTATATGAACAATCCAGGAACATTTCGGCCATCTGCGTAGGCGTCGCCGTGATGCTCCGCATAAATTTCAAGGGCGTTAACATCGTCGCCACGCGCCGTATGCTGTATGTGCGAGTGAAAGCGTGCGAGAGTGAGCCTACGATGGTGGCGCAATCTCGCCCTCGCAAGGGAGGAAAGCGGGGAGGAAGCGCGCCGTCATCCGTACCGCGCAAGGTACCAGGGGGGAGGAGAGGGAGGGGGGGGGGGGGGGGCTGGCGTTGTACTCCGACAGCACCTTGTTGCATCCCGAATCGGCCGGGCGCACTCTTTCATTGTTTCCCATCGAGGCAGGCCCTTTCATGAGCGTCGCTCAGACGGCGACAGTACCAGACACCGACGAGACAGGCAAACAAGCGGCCCAACTTGGCAGTGCGCTTTCTTTGAGTGCTTCCCCCGATTCCACCCCTTTCATCAGCGGCCGCCTACTTGGCGACGCGGCCCGACAGTGGCAGTGACGTTCGGACAAAGAAGCTCACCTAGAAGCGACCGACCACAACCGCCACCCTTCGTTACACGCGGGGATTACTGCAAAGGCCATTCTCCCGACCCTGGCAAGATGACCGTCTGAGGGCAAGAAACAGGTCACCGACTTTCGTGGAAGGAGTGTCAACCCCCTGTTTCCGGATTTCCTCGTCCTTGCTTCGAAGGTGCAACATTAGAGGCGGAATTCAACGAACAAGACGGCCCCGTCTGATTGGCCGCATCAAGGTCATCTGATTCCCTAGTCGGGTCAACTAGGGAAGACCGATGTTTTATAAGGAGACACCTTGCGTGCAGTGGTGTGTCCTGTCGTGTTCTGATATGTGCTCAGACATGTAGTGAGCTGAGACTTTAAAAGTGCTCCCCCATGGAGTGGGCTTCCATATTTGGAGCCACTGTAAATATGTAGAATAAACCTTTTTTCTCTCGCTCTTACTCCCGGACGTACTCATCCCTTTGGCTGAAGGATCACGGGCCTAAACGCTACTGAGTCTCAACAACCCTAGTACCACAACAAACTGGCAGCAGCGGCGGTATAAATGCAAATCTCCAACCCGCAACAACCTGCGTATTGCGTGGCCGCGCGCAGTTGCGCGGGCTTTATTTTGAAAGTGATCTGCTCTGGGAGCAGTGTCTAGGAGCGCCGACGTCTCATACCTTTGTGCATGCTGTGTTCCGTCGCGCGCATGGCACCGAATAGAGGGAGGGTGGTTTTACTGCGGTGGCGGCTGTGTATGGCGCGGCCGCGCGGGCCCTATCTTGAAAGCGATCTGCGATGGGGACATAGTGCGCCGAGTGCTGATAGCTTCGTGTGCGCTGTGCTCTCGCGGCTTAGTTCGCGTTGAAGCGAGAGGCAGCACGAAGGTCGATTCGCTCGCTGGTGCTGCCATGCTCTCACTCCAGCGTTCTGAAAGCGAGTTTCCGCGGTCGTCGAGTGAGATGTGATCATGTTTGCGTGTGAGCGCGTGACACCATGCTTGGTGAATTAGTGAGCGAATGTTTACAATTTTATACGGCCGAATAAACTACTATTCTTACTTCCTATAGCTGTCTACTGATTTGCTATCGCAATCGATGATTCGCCTTTCGGGCGAAACTCCTGACTTTTTTAATGACTGTGGAAGGAAGGAAACCTGACTTTTTTTTTGTAAATGCCGATGGCTGTTCTTTTCCTCCGTCGATTTCCGCATATAGTGTTCCCAGAATGCTTTGGGTATACCAGGTGTCTCAGAAAAGTTTCAATATTTAAAGAAACTGCTTTACGCGGCGTTGCATTGTTCGTGCCGATGGCGATCGATAAAGAATTTTGTCAGAATCACTCAATAAATAACCGCGAATATCTAAAAATCATTAATTATCTTGTCAAAGACACATTCACTGGAGTTCCATTTAAAGGATCCACGACCATGGCAAGCGTGGTGCTTTCGATAAACACACAACGAAGAGAAAAGGTATGCACTTCAAATATTTCTAGATAGACTGGGGGGTTTTATTGTCAGGTCCAGCTGAGGGTCACAGTGCCGCACATAAATTTGACTAAAATAGCAAGATATATGGTTATAACGAAGTACGGTGCTATGCGAGGTTGATATGAACGTGCTTTTCTTTTTCTTTTTTTTCTTTTTTTTTTTTGGGGGGGGGGGGGTGTTACAGGCTTTCACGTGCTTTTCATGCATGAAAACAACTGACTGGAAGTCTTGAGCTTTGGCTTTGATCCAATGGCCCGTTGCTGAACAAAAATATAAGGAAGTATTTATTTCTTGCTTAGAGCTCAAGGTGCGCTCCTACCTCCACCCCCTCCAAGTCTGTGCAATAAACCGAGAATTTCAAGGCTGCGCTATAACAGTCAGAGACTTTCATATTCCATGGAAATATTTCATAGACACCACATATACTCGTAGATCAATTACGAAGTTATCTTACTCATGCCACAGGAATAGCGTATCAATTTAGATATTACTCACTATTAGATGCTGTTGTAACCCGTGAACTTGACGATCAAACTATTCCCTCTAGTGCGCATGTACGCAATCTTTCTTTGATTTCTATCGCACCTTCCCTTTCCCCTTAACTTTCCTTTATATTCCATATTGTGAATAAACCCGGAGTATTCTGCACGGTACGGCTGTCTCGTTGACTACTGGAGCGGCGTTGCCACCGCCCGTTAGCGTCGTAACAGTTGCTGTCGTCTAGTTTGGACGAGAAAAGAAACCAATCTAAGTCATGGTCTTATTCTGCCCCAAAAATGGAGCATTCTGACCAAAGCTAACTTATTCTGTTCGGAAAGCCCTACACAATACATTATTACATTCCGCATAATAAATATTACAGCGTCATATAAATCTCCATTAGGTCTGGAATTATTTCGCCAGTATATATCAAATAACGCAATACTTCCATGTGAAAGACGCACCGAAGTGTTGAGAGGCACCTTAATTTGAACCCCGTGTTCGCTAAAAAATTATCTTGATAAGGTTCTTATTTCGCAGGCATCAAAATTAATAAATGAGTGTCTTAGCATGTTAGACACATTGAATGTAGAAACCACCACGTGCCATTACAAAAAAACTATTAAGCCATGTTTTCTCGCTGAAGCACACTGCAAATTAATTGTAGTCCACTGATGGCACTTCTCAACTCTCTCCGGCGTTGGTTGAATTGCCTATATTTTCTCATTATATTTGTTATCTTGTATAATATACGACTTCTCATTCTGCTGTCTTTAGTTGTGATAATGTTCATAATATGAGGAGGAGGAGGAAAAAGAAGAAAGGAAAGGCAGGGAGGTGAACCAGACGCACGTCCGGTTTTCTACCCTACACGGGGGAAGGGGATTAAAGTGATGAAAAGGGACGACTTCTCTTTCTGCTGCCTTTAGTTGTGATGTTTGGTTGCTGTGATGGATACTATCGATTTCTCGTGTTTGTGTTTATACATTAGAACTACTATATTCTTTGAAGTGTTTGCTTTTACTGTGATGCTGCTACAAGGGTGGCATGGTTTTGTCAAGCACTCCCTGTCACCAAAGACAACATTGTAAACTGTCGTGTATTGAAAGGAAGAAGTTCCGACACGTGGAACGCCTTAAGCCTTCATTGCTGATAAAACGTTAAACTTTTAAGACCAAGCGAACCCATTTCGAATCATATATTTAACTGAGCGCAAAAAAGTACCACTTCAGTTTTATATTACAAAACAGCTCTAATTATAAATATGAGGCTTTTATTTGTACATACTGATAATTCGGTGCACCTTGGTCAAGTGCTGACCTTTGTGTAACAGCGCAAACATCTTGCGGGTTTCCGTGCATGCACGCACCATCTCGCGCTCTTTACCATTTCCAGCTAAAAAAATACCCGTAAAATTGGTTCTTTTGCTGATATTTATATTTATTAAGCGTCAAGAAAGAAGCTCAGCGAAAGTGGGCTAGGAGAAAACCCTTTTAGTTTTGGCGAAAACGTTCCAAACTGTCATGATTCCAGTTGGAATCAATGGGACCTGGTGGTCAGTTTCCACCGAATATCTACGAAGTGAGCCGCCGTAAACTTCAGGCTTGTATAAATGTGTTTCTCTGTTCCTTTTACACCGTGCTATCTCTCCAAGAGAATCATTTGTATTTTTTTTTTTCATTTGGTAACTGTAAAGCCTCTGCTGCGTTTCCTTTTTATTTCATATTTTGCGGGAAGGAAGGGGGGGGGGGGGGGCAATGTAAAAATTGAAAGCTTGCATTTTGTCGCCATGCGCATGGAGTCATATGACGAGAAAAAAATTTGATAATTACAGAAACGAAAGAATGCTGCTTATAATGTTAAACATATTATCGTTATTTTATCCAAATTGATTATAGAGTTTTTGTACTATGGCTGATATAGTGACAAAAAATGTCACAGTTTCGCCCTAAGGGCGAAGCAATGAATGCGATAGCAACACAGCAATGTCATACGAAGTAAGGTGAGCGGCTTTGGTAGCAACAACACGCAGAACTGTTGTCGACGCCATCGGCGTTTTGCCCGCGTTAGCTCAAAATGCGTGCGGCGTTGGTGACTGTTGCTGGAGCCTCTGATATAAATAGGCACTTGGTGCCGCAGCTAAACGTCGCCTCCCTTCCCTCCCCCTCCCCCACGGCCTCTCGCGCGTCCGAAGAAGGCGCGTTTGCTCTACATATATGGTGATTGTAAAGGAGAAAAGAGACGCCTACTTCTGCAGCCCTTAAGCGAGCACGGCGCAGAACGCGCGTTTGTTCTCCGCCGTGCGTTCACTCCCCGTGACCGTGCGTTCACTCCCCGTGAAAGACGCGCCCCTCGCGCCCTTTCACTCGCACATACAGCGTTCGGCGCGCGGCGACGATTTCATCTCCAAATGACGTCATACGGAACCTCACGGCGACGGCGACGGCGACGCCGACGGCAGAAATCTGCTTTTGAGTGTCCATATAATTGCTATCGCAATAAAACAGATTTGCTAGATGTTCTTCGATGGTTTCATGTAAGCAGCAAAGGTGATATTATCTGTAATACACGTCCCAGCATAGCAAAAGCAGCGAAGTTGCAACGGCAACACAAGGCAGAGAAGTACACTGGATAGGCACTATCCCAGGTACGACCTACTTCTATAGGGTCGGACTATTTCTTGTCATACATTCAGGTACAACGACCACCACCAAGTTTAGGTACAAATTACAGTGATTCTAATTGGAATGATGGAATAAAATTGCCCCCATAAGAATATTCAGTGTTTGATTGGTATTTCTCATGTATTTGGACTCAGCATGACTTCATAAAAGAAGAATTTTTTTCCTCCTATTCACTTTCATTCCGGTGTGAAAGGTTTCAATAGAATGTAGTCTTACGGGCGATGCGCAGTACCAAACCCAGGTGGTCGATGAATAAGTACTGCAGTGTACGTTCAACAAAATTTAATGGCCAACACTGGCAGCACTGAACCCTTCGAGCAATCACTTTTCATGTGTACGGTGCACAGCTATTTATAAATAGGTCGTTTTTCGTGGGCCACAATATAGGTATTTTTTTTTCTTGAACTACAGTTGTGTGAGCTAGGGGTCAAACGATGTAGCCAACCTACAGCACCGGCTTTCCTGCACTGCGCACCAGCATACGACATTTCATGTGGGCCGTGCCCCAGAAACAAAACAAAATATATGCTTTCCAACTCACCCAAAATGCAGAACCGCAAAAGGACTCCATGGCGACGCGGGCAACCGGTGCCTTCCTTCACTCGCTGTCTTCTCAGAGTCGCAGATTCCACCGAAAGTTGCCCCACATTTTCGATTTCCGCTCCGCAACGTCGCCGGTTCTTCCTTCGGAGACGCTATTCCCCGCTGGCCTTTTCTCGGTCCTGTCGGTAGGACCAAAGCGATCGTCTCGGATAAGAGCTATCACCACGAGATAGGCAGGCAAGGCGAGAGCGCTACCGGCGGCACCTTTAACTTTCGTGTTTACCTTGCGTGAGTGCGTCTGTGCACGTACGGTGGGGTGTACTTTAGATGTAGACAGGTATACTACGCATGCAAGGCAACGTCCCGTGATGAAAGCGTTGGTCGCCGTCAGACGCCTACACTTTCGTCCTTTCATGCGCACGCCGCGCTACTCACTGCGTAACACATCGTCGGTAAACGCGGGCCCAATTGATGCAGATAACGCATACACAGCAAACAACCCGTGTCATTCTATGTCTCGTTACGCTTCTGAATAAGCGGTAAACGAGCGAAAAAAAGGCGGGTACACGACGAAAGGAGTGGACAGGATGAGTGCTGTGCTTACAGAAAGTAAGTAACCGGCAACTTCGGCGGTGGACTTGCAGCCAGTTGTACAAGTGCACTTATCACCCTGTACACTTCATCCCTTGCCCCCATACGCGTCTTTTTTTTCTCGTTATCCGGTTTATTCAGATGTATGTGCCAACTAATTAAGCGAGAAACAGTGCTGGAGTTCCGGTTACGCGCATTTATAACCAACGAAAGCTGTACGGAAAATTTAGAAGATGCTGTGAGCACACTGTAAACTGATTTGCACCCTTAAGGGTGGTTCCTGTCTGCAATTCACACGCTTCCATGGAGCCTTTTCTAAAGGTGCGATTTATAAACCGGTTTTCACTCTTAAGGATCATTAAGGGCCTAAACTGGTTTACAGTGCATTCCTCCAGACAGTTTAAGCATATAGTTTTTTTTTTTGTCATTACGGCTCTTGTGGCACAAGGCCTGCGCCGAATGGTATTAGTGAATCTTATTGGCGCCGCTGCACCCACGTTGAAATGTACGACAACTTTTTTCTCACGAACAACGCAGAGCTTATAAAATAATGTTCACTATTAATGAAGATCGTTCCATGACTCTTACTCAGTACCATGCATACGCGCTGAAGAAATCTCAAAAGTAGACTGCGACTTTGCAGGCTGAAAGTTTAGACAAGTTAAAAATCGACTGCGCAAGAAAGTTCACGCTGGTTGCTCTACATTTCTTTTAATCCCGGGCTGTCTTATCTAAAATGTAGGCTCAGTCAAACATAACAAACACTTCAGAATACTGCATAATGTAAACAAGTCTGAAAAGTGGCGAGCCATAGCTGACCCCCTTTCAGTCTTCCCTGTTTCGTGTATACACAAATTTTCATCTCAGACCCTTCGGACAAACGACACTTCAAATGTGATATTCCTGTCACGAAGTTAACGCTGTTTTTTTTTTTCATATTTGCCATGAATAAGCAACAGAATCATGCTTTGGGTTCGCAGTACACTAGTTGTCAATGCAAAGGGAGCAAGAGTCGAAAGAACAGAGCACTCATTCGCAACTTGTGTTAATTCAAAGTTCAGCTTTTTATACAGAGTAATAAACGATGATTGAAAAGAAAACTAAAGAATCACTCTTTCTTAAAAAAACACGAGATGCGCGTCTGTCAGCCCTCACAAGACCTTGCATAACATTCACTTGTCACACCCAGAACATCGATTTTTCTTAGATATAGTTTCGCGGATAGGCTATACTAAAACAAGCATTTCCGCAGGGAGCATTCTCATCAGCCTTCCTTAATTTAACGCTCTGTTTAAATTGCCAATTACGAGATTTATGCTAAATGACATATTCATGGAAGAAGCAGGTACACTAACACATACGAGTATATTCTCAGAAACAATGCAACCAGTAAAAGTAGCTTGGAAAAAAACAGCGTGGTGGTGATAAGCATTCCTGGACTAATAGAATAACACCACGCGCACATAAAGAGAGCCTATCGAGAAGATGAGCATATGAACTAAACACTGGGACAGCTGGTATTGATAGATTTTATAGGATTGCGCGAAACACACCCAGACCCAAGATGCAATGCACAAAACGACACGAGCGCGAACTCTCACGATGAATTTTGATTAGCACGCACAAAACTTTACAGGAAAGCATATCTGACTAAGAAAAACAAGCCGCCTGGTAGTTTGCTCTGTCTAAATTATTGTTTCTTGTTTGCCTATGTGAACGGGTGCGCGAATATTCGAAACTTTGGAAACGCGCGAATCCAATTCGCCCTATTCGCTTTGGTTTTCAAGTCAAATAGTTACTATTCCTAGATAAAATTATTTTCCAATAGTTTTCGAATACTTCTAATTCCCAGTGGTGCGTTAATTTAATCCCAGCGGCATACAATTGCATAAAGTAGACTTTAGGCGCGAGAAGTTACGTATTGTGGAGCACGCTATACGTCACTGATAATAGCGAGATAATTGATAATAGCGATAATAGAGATAATAGCGAGATAATTGAGCATTCGGATTAAACAAAGAGTTTGTTCGCACACTCAGGACTCATTGGTGAGTGTGAGTTATATCGGCTTTGTGGTTAAGCCGATATAACTCACACTCACCAATGAGTCCTGAGTGTGCGAACAAACTCTTTGTTTAATCCGAACGCTCAATTTGAGATTTTACTAAAAAATGTTTCATAACGTGCATTGTGTACCCGCCGTAGTGGCTGAGCGGCTGTGGGCGTTGCAATGTCAAGTACGAGGTCACGGGATAAAATTACAGTCGCGGCAGCCGAAAAAGAAGAAAAAAAGAGCCCGCGTTGGTGTGCATTGGATGCACATTAAAAAACCCCAGGTGGTCAAAATTATAGTGTAGTAATCACTATGGCCTGTCTCATAATCAGATCGCAGTTTTGGCGCGTAAAACCCCACAATTAAACTATCTAATTATACTATGCAGTGTAATGACAGAAATTTGCTAACGTTGGGAACACACTAAGATGTGAACATGGACGACGAGAGCGGCTTCTCATTATTCGAAAAGTATTCCGTATTCGACACGACTCGCTTACGACGCTTTTCGATTCAGTCTCGAAATTCATCCACTCCTGGCGATTTCGATTAGTGCCAGGAGGCGCGCGAAGACATGTTTTCCAATTATTTTCTTCTTGTCCCACCTCTATAAAAAGTCAAGTGCAGAGAGTTCGCGCTCGCGTTTCGAGCAATTCCTCAATAAGATGATGAAAAAGCAAGGTGCAAATTGGCAGCTAACGACGAAGTGCACTTTACAGAACACACCGATGGCAGAAACTCTGGATGTCAACTATCAGTGTGCTTAGCGACCGCAAGCTGTAAGCAAGCGCAAAGTGTGTTGTTCATACATTGGCGCAGCTATCTTACTGTCCCTGCCGGAAATAGCAAAAGGATATTAAAAGGGATACTAAAAAGAAACTCTTAAAGGGACACTAAAGGCAAGTGCCAAGTTAGACTACTAGGACAGCTTGGTGAGCTAGTTGGCGCATTTTCCTTAGCTTATCGCAAATGAACTCCAACCACAGAAGCAACCATGGAAAGGATGAGCACAAACTATCGAGTGTGCTCAGCGTCAGAATACACGCATCGGTTTGCTTTGTATGGAGCATGCGCAGGTGGATGACGTGTTCAGCGGGCTTCTGAACAAGCACAACATTGTGGCTGCTGGCTCAGCCCTCTGCTAAGCTGCAACATAGGGCCGTGTAACGCGTAGCAGCATAGTAGACAACCAAACGATCCGGAACGATTGATCAAACGCCACGATGTTCAGCGCACACGTGACCACCTTCTGCGTCATGACTCCATACACTTCCTGGGAAACAAAACCAAAACTAGCCCGCCGAAAAGTTGTCGTGGTAACGTATTTATTAAGTATTGTCATGGTACAGTCAAACGCCTTCACAACAAAGTTCTTGGGACCTCCGAAATCCTTCGTTATATAAACGATTTCGTTGTAAAGATGGCGCACCGAACCATTCACAGTAGGTCATTCTAAACAGATCCAACCAGAGAAAACTTTCATTTAGCATCTCCGTTCAGGGAGAAGCTTAGTTTCAGAAAGTCTCTCTTATTCAAGAAAGCCTAAGTGAAGTAAGTGTCAAACTTTTTGTGCGCGCTTTGTCTGGTGGAATATGCGACTGCAACCGAAATTTACTGCGCCGATGTTCAGGGCATGCTCCACAGAGAAACGTTAGATTATATTATGGGGTATTACGTGCCAAAACCCCAATCTGATTATGAGGCACGCTGTAGTGGGGAACTCTGGACTAATTTGGACCAACTGGGGTTCCTTAACGTGCACCTAAATCTACGGACACGGGTGTTTTTGCATTTCGCCCCCATCCAAACACGGCCGTCGTGGCCCGGATTCGATCCCGCGACATCGTGCTTAGCAGCCCAACACCATAACCACAAAGCGACCACGGCAGGTTCGGAGAAACATGGGAGCTACGCAAGATAAATCTGCATATCGCTGAATGCCACTATCGCCTCCCTTGCCACCGAAATTCTTGGTTTGTTTACAGGCTCTTCATCACTGTCGCTTTCGTTGACATTCGCGTCCTTGCGGCCCTAGATGGCTTTGAAGACGTCGTCAGTCCTGACTTACGATTACATCATGAAGTCGTCATCAACTGCGACGTATTCGCCCAGCCGCCGCACCCTCTGCTGCGTTACAAGCAGCGTTACGAGTTGAGCGATTTCTGCAGGATTGCTGCAGGAATTAACACTCGCTCACGTCGTCACGCTCTTCAAGCGCGTCGCTGGCGTTGCCGTTAGTGCTAGCGCCGAGCGCAGCTTAGTGGCGGCAGCGCTAGGTGCCGTTCGTCGTAAAGCGACAATACAGCCGTCGGAGGCGTCCTAAATTCAGTCGTTGTACAAGCAACTTCGTTTTAGTGATCTTCGTGGTAGGAGCGTTCTCAATACATACGAAATATAGGAATTATGCTGAGACACAACTAACCCTTCGTTATACAGGTCATTTCGTTCTAGAGGCGTTCGACCGTAAATGATAGCACATCTTTCTTTGCGTTTCGAGGTCTACGATATCTGTACAACGCGATAAATGAGAAGTTAAAACTGTCGTGTCAGCACTCCTCTACGCACCCCGTTCATATTTAGGGGCTAGGAATCAGTACGGCGCGAAGTATAGTGCCGACCGTTAGAAGAGGGTCAAATGAAACACGACAGAAATACGCGACTTTCTTGCATTTATACGTACTTTTGGGACTGAATAGCAAAACCGATTCCCTAGCTTATCGTGCGGTCAAATATTAGACGCCAGAATCTAGACGATGTATAGGCGCCTTCTAGTTCTGATGCGCAGAAAACAAGCATTTAGACAAGATGCACAGCTTCGCTTGCTGCAACGAATTGGAACACATCCTAAAACACCATTTTTCGAAAATATTCTTCTCGTACGGAAAGAGAGATCAACTTCTCAGTGCCGTTACCTTAACATTCAAATACCCTATATGCATACTAATAGACTACTTGTTAAGGGTACCATGGCGGTTACGGGAGTTTCTTGAGTTCTCGCACTAGCCGTAATAAGCTGTGTATGTCTGTGTGACTGAACAAACATACCACGCAACGTTAAACAGTCACGAGGCAGGCAATTTTGGGGAGGGAAAGCGCCAAATGTCGCAGAGTATGCGAGTGCTCTTATGTATGCTAGAGCTGGACTTGGAGCGTTGCCATACTCACAGAACGCCGTCAGTGGTCTTCACCGCGCTAGGACGTATCTCGTACCAGGCGTACCTGTATGTGGATGGTTTTGGTGAATCCGTCTGGCGTCAAATCAGCACAGGGTGACCGGCGAAGCGTAAAAAAAAGACGTCACGTAGGACTGTGAATAGGGCAGCAGTATTATCTTCTTCTTCACCTTTCTAGTCATGGCGAAGCGAATAAATTACACCATTACTTTTTGTCCCGTAGGCATTTTTTTTCTGCAATAAAGAAAAGATTACTGCAAGCAATACATTAACTCACAATCCTCAACCAGTGTTTTTTTAGCAGGGTTGGTACTTCAGTGAGCATTATGTACTTGTAGAAAAGCTCGTTATTTGGCCGTATTTTTCTAGATAATTTTTATTGTAGTGTAATGAACTCGATTATTCGCCTAAAATATTTGATAGCCATGACCCTTGAGTTCGAGACATGACGTGTTGAAATTATTTTGTCAACTTGTCTTTTTTGTTGTTTTCTTATTGGATGCGGTAACAGAGCAGTGATTTCAACGATGTGTAGCCTATTGCTTTCAGTGTGTAAAAAACCATCTATATTAATAAGCCCTGTATTACTCGGCGTAATGAGTGCTTGTTAAATGTATTGTATGTTCAAAGGCTCTGCAGCTTACCACAGTTTTCGAATATCGTCCTCTTTTTTTGTATAGAATACCCATTTTTACAGCCACTGTTTCTCATACTAATAGAGTACACAATAAATAAATCTCGAGTGTAAATGGCAATATACGTACTACTTTATTTCCTTTGAGTATAGTTTAACGTGTATGTCTTATTATTTATTATTCAATAACGAAATGTTGCTACACTCCCCTCGATAGCATTTATTCTTCTCCGGAATGGCTGCGCCTCCTGGCTGTGTGCATCCCACTGCAGTCGAAATAGATCACCGCAGCAGGACAGGAATGGAACGTACCTTAATGGCAAAGGGAATGGGATACCCACATTCAGTAATGGACTTGGAATGGAATGGGCACGTAGTCTCGGGGCGCTAAATGTTGACTTTATGCGAGACTGCCAAACTGACAAATTTGCCGATTAGTGAAGTGGGTTTTCGCTAATCTTTTTCCTTATGTGTTGCGAAGTGTGTTTTTGTCAAGCTATGCTTACCCAGTTTATTTCATTTCTCAATTTTTACTAAATACGACTCTTTGAATGTGCACCTATAGACCGGTTTTTTCATGGGCACCACCATTCCGTAAGCAGTGGCGCCATCTATGGGCAGTTGGCATGCTGGCTTGGGCGAGCGCCCGTGTTGTATGCTATATATATATATATATATATATATATATATATATATATATATATATATATATATATATATATATATACGCTCAGCGGCAGTTTCTGGTGGGTTTTTTCACACGCTCGCTGTCTGTTTAGCATGGCATGGCGTCTTCTACGTGGGGAATTGTCCTGCGAGGCGTAGTGAAGGAATTTAAGTCTGAATTAGGCGGCTGGAGTTTCTGCTGGCGTTAGGGCGGATGGAGCAACCAGCGCGATGTGGGCCCGTTTGTTCGAGCCTACAATCAGCCTCGGAGATAAGTTAGGTATTTCTGAAAATTAGTTTCACGAATGTTACCTTACTGCAGTATTCTCAGCACTGTAATTCTAAGCTCTGGTTTAGCAGCATTGAGTAGTTACGAAACTTGTGACGTTCCTAACAGTGTGGGTACCGTTCTGCTGGAGGATAAGTTGTGCTGTTTACTTTGACAAGCGTTCGAGTTGCTATCTGTAAATACGTTGGGCGACTGCCTCGTTTGTTGGGCAAGGTTTCTGCTGCATACCACACAGTGTGAATCACACTTTTCGAGCGGTCGAACGACCAGCTGCAGACTTCGCGAGCGTCCGAAGCAGCACTAAATGCTGTTTTATCGATCTGTTGCATGCTTGGACCACATGCATGGGCCATGTGGTCCAAGCATGTGGCACGACCGTGCGAAGTCTTATTGAGGCGTTATCCCGTGTTCTGTTTTATTTTTCCGCAAAAGGAGGACATGAGAACTTTTGTTTACCGTTTTTTTTTCATTCTTGTAATTCCAGTCCTCCACGACGCACTCACATATGTTACGGAAATTGTGTCCTTACAAATAGCTGTTGGATTCTTTTTATGCAATCCCCTTTGTGTATTGTGCCTTACAAGGCAAAAAGGCAATGCCGATCGAAACGCACAGCTCGTTAGTATCATGTTAGTTTACCAACCGCCAGTGCACGCTGTGTTGTGCAAAACCTTCGGCCTCATACAGGAGGCTAACGTAGACAGTGATTTGAAGTCCACTGGAGTTAAAATGCGTGAGAACGATGCCGGTGACTGATGCAAATGTTTCATAACAATTGGCGCTTAGATGTTTCGGGGTTGAGTTGGCCGCACATGAGCACACTCTTATGTCTTAGTTCCCACGTCAAGCTATCAGACAGAAGATTTTCCAATTTACGCTGGCAATTCATAGACGCTGGTTCTCTTCGTCAAGTGAAAGCTGATACATCCAAAATAGTTCACAACACATACACACACCGCGGCTGATGATGCGCGTTGCATTTTTGCACAGCCAAGAGAAGTTTCTAGATACTGTAGCTACTGCTGCACCTAAAGGCTACACAGTGGTTGTTTGATGAGGGTTAGTTCTAGTTGTAAGACATAAATACCCCAGAAAGTGTATGTGAAAACGGCGCCGCGGTAGCTCAACGGTGAGAGCATCGCACGTGTAATGCGAAGACGTGGGTTCGTTCCCCACCTGCGGTCGGTTGTTTTTTCATCCATTTTCATTTTCATTAATTCATAATTTCTTTAATTGAATTAGTAATTAAGTACAAGTAATTTCCCCTATGTTGTCATTGGTGGCATTGTTTGTTGGCTTCTTATATATACATATAGGCGAGCATGCAGCTTTCTTAGGGAGCCGAACGCGCTTTCTGTATCTGGCCGAATGCTCGCGATCCGAAATTCTGACTCGTGTTTAGGGGGCTGGCCAGTCAGGGGTTGCTACTGGGGGCGGTTTAGGTAGGCTTATAGCTGAGTAACAGGCATTTCAAAATTCGCCTGCCCATTGCCTAAACAATCCCCATGTTTCGTCAAAATATAGTCTTCGCGCGAGATTTAGTTTATTTCATGTAACCATGAAAACTCGCATATAACACTCTTGAGATGTTCTATAGTTGCAGTAGCCGCTTCGCTGTAAAGCAATAAAGAAACCAAGAAATAAGGTACTCAAAGCTTTAGCTTAAAATAATTAGATCCTGAGCTTTTACCTGACAGTAACACGATATGGTTGTGAGGCACGCCGTAGTGTGCGACTCCGGGTTGATTTTAATACCTGGAGTTCTTTAACGTGCACCTAATGCACAGTACGCAGGCGTTTTTTGCAGTTCACCCTCGTCTAAATGCGGCCGCCGGGGCCGAGATTACATGCCGTGCATTCGGGCTTAGCATCACAACGCCAAAGCCACTACGCCACCACGGGCGGGTACACAAGTATATTAAGCTAGAATTGTTCGTAAGAGAAAATTCCGACTAATCCTGATTCTGGACACATTATTAGTGAAGGAGACGGGCCAATGACAAAGAGCCCTTGCGAGCGAAAATCTAAGTGAATTCGTGCTCCTGACTGCTTGAACTTCACGGCCCCCTTGCTTTTCACACATTAATTTCTTTTTATGTGAGCTTTCTCTTCCCTTTTATTGCGATAACAATTATATGGACACTCCAAGCGGATTTCTGCCGTTGGTGTCGCCGTCAGCGTCGTCGTCGCCGTCGTCGTGAGGTTCCGCATAAAGTCCAAGGGCGACAAACTAGTAGCCGCGCACCGTATGCTGCATGTGCGAGCGAAACTCGCGCGCTTTCACGGAGAGCGAACGCATGGCAGAAAGCAAATGCGACTTCCGTCGCGCGAAATGCCGTGGGGGAATGGAATGGAGGGGGGGGGGGGCGACACTGTGCTGCGACTGCGACACCAAATGCGCATCTTGCGAGCGCTACGGGAACTAGAATCTCGCAGGCGAAACGAGCAAAGCGGGAAAGCAGCGCGGGAGGGAGGGGGTGCGGCTTCGGCTCTGCGAGCAACTGCGTACTTGTCTTTGCGCGGCGGCGGGCTGTCGCGTGCTCCGTATCTTGAAAGCGATCTCCACACGGCTCTTATCTTTGTATGCGCTGAGCTTTCGCCGGTCAGTTTCCGTTGAAGCGATAGACCGAACGAACCTTCGCTCGCTGCTGCTGCGCGCTTGTTCACGCCAGCGTTTTGACAGGTTGTCTGCGGTCATCGAGTGTGATCTATTCATGTTTGCTTGTGCGCGCTGACACCATTCTTGTTGATTCAGTTAGTAAGCAAATGTGTCCAAGTTTATGCAGCCGATAAAGCTACTATCTCTACTCCGCATATCTCACTACCAATTTGCTATCGCAATTGATGCTTTTGCATTTCGGGCGAAACTGCGACTTTCTTTATTACTTTGCCTATTCCACCTAATCTTGAGCTTTATGACTTCTAGTGGATGCTGTGTCACAAGAACACTGGCCGCTTTTGGAGCGACCGAGGGTGCGAATTCGAGAAAAAGAACGCCGCGGCGTCGGAGTGAAGAGTCAACCAAAGTCAAAAGGCAAACAAGCATACGACCGAAGAGGCGAGGATCCATCTTTATTGGAGTGCTCCAACCTTTACAATACTGCTGGAGCCATTGAGCTTGTACCAATGGCAGTACACTACCCAGGAAATGTACAGCGCATAATAACTGTACATTGCCCAGCACTCAGATGGCAAGGGTTCAAAACCGAAACCGCATATACAAAAGTGGGTTAGGGCCATTGTTGGAGGACAGAGCCAGCAGCTCTGTCTAATTCTAAATATCCTTTCTTTAGGAGCCTGCTCTCTTGGAAATTACCACAGGGATTTTTTCTCAGCCGTGCGTTGTAAAAACAGTTGCACCCTTTGGGGCGTATTTTTGCCACAGAACAATAATCGTCATCTGACTTGCGTGGCTTTCCTTTCTTTAACGCTGTGCGCCCGGCACTTCTAGGTCAGGAACGACAAGAGCGTTATCAGCGTGACACGGCGTTCTCGACAGGAAAGTAGCAAGTGCAGAGTTTTCAAGATAGGAAACGCAAGCGAGACAGAGGACGATTATTGTTGTGTGGCAGAAATGCATCCCAAAAGGGTGCAACTGTTTTTAGAGTGCGGAGGAATTTAGAGTTGCTTCAAGGAGATATTCTTAAATTCTTCATGTGTTATTTTTGTTCATTTCCTCCTGACAACTTTACCAATTTTAGTAGTTACAGAAACTTCCTAATACCACCAAGATATTGGCCAATCCCCCGCAGTGGGGGTGCGCCATCAAAGAAGGCATGCATACCATACCATACCATCAGCAACAATTTCCGCGTAGGCGCGGGTGGCAGCGCGCGCCACAGAAGAAGAAATACAGGCCGCGGTCGGTCAGACGAGCGCAGCGATGTCCCACTGCGCCGACATCACCCCGGACGACCGAGGGGTGGCCGAAGCCCGGCACTCCGCGCGTTCGGAAGAGCTGTCGGGCTCGGCGTCGCCGCAGGATCCCAGATGCACGACTGTCCAGACCCGGTCGCGGACGCAGATCCTGGTGGCTCGCTCGCCCAGCCGCCTGCCGTACCTGGCCGTGTGCAGCGTGGGCCTCCTAATGGTCGCCGTCGGCGTCGCCGTGACCACCTACAAGCTACACGCAGGCGATGCAATCATGGACCTCTTCAACCGCTCCATGGAGCTGCTTCGACGCGGAGGCAACGGATCGGCGAGCGGTGGCGGCGACGGGAACATCCTAGCCGGAGCGGATGCGAGCTACCTGACCAAACATGAAAGAAAAGTCCTCGGCACCAAATCCACCTGCAAGAGTGACGTCTGCCTGTGGGCCGAAGGCTACCTGCACGGTCGGCTCAACTCGACTGTCAACCCATGCACCGACTTCTATGCGCACGTGTGCTCACGGCATTGGATGGCGCTCGACTTGGAGGTCCAGTCGAGGGCGTACATGGAACGGGCCGCCGGTATGATGATGGCCGACATCGAGAAGTTCTTCCGGGAATACCTGAAAGAAAACGAAGAGCGCTACCACAAGTACCCGGGTGTGTTCCTGCACCAAGCCATCTCGCTGCTGCCAAAGTGTGAATCCGAAGAAAAGAATGACAAGAACTTCACGTCGTTGCGAAGCCTCCTCGCAGAGTACAACCTGGGCAGCTGGCCCTACATGAAAGCGCCCCGTGGTGCGAACATCGTCACCGTCTCTGCTTACGTGGACCGCGACCTCGGTGTCTTCCCATTTGCCAGAGTATTCCTCCGGAGGCCATTCGAAGACGATCGAGGCTACACCGTCCACATCGACGCACCGAGCCTAACACTGAGGAGGTACAATCTAGCGTACCTCGACGAAACGCCAGATAACTTCACTCGGAAGGTAGCCACTGCGTTGTCGCTCTTCGACGA
Organism: Dermacentor silvarum; assembly: GCF_013339745.2. NCBI lineage: Eukaryota > Metazoa > Arthropoda > Arachnida > Ixodida > Ixodidae > Dermacentor > Dermacentor silvarum. The sequence continues at coordinate 140,300,423 of NC_051162.1, forward strand.
AAAGCAAAACATCTCTGAACAGGTAGAAGCCATTGTCCACCTTGAGAAGAGACTCCACACCATTATGGGTGCTCCGCACTTCATTGAGTTCCAGGACAGGATCAGGCGCGTGGGGCAGCTCGACCACACAGGAAAGTGGGATTGGAAAGGGTACCTCACTATCCTATTTCAGGACATAGAAACATTGCAAAATGACAAACCAGTTGCTCTCATGAATCATGAGTACATCAGCAAGCTCTCTGCCGTCATCAACGAGACAGACACAGTAACCCTTCTGAACTACGTTGGCTACCGTCTCGTGGTGCATCTATCTCCACTGCTTGCCAAGGCCGCAAGTCCTCTGCTGCGTTTGAGCCACGACGACTACCTGGAGTTTGTCCCAGACCGGCGTCAAGCATGTATGCACTTACTGGAACGACTTTACAGGCACGGCATGCGTTTCTTCGGCCGGATGACCTTCAGCAAAAGCAACTCGACTCTGCTCTTGAAGCACTACGACTACAGCCTGTCTGGCCTCGAAGTGCAATTGAAGAACAGCATGACGGATCGCCTTCTCTCATCATCGTCATGGCTAGACCGTTCTGCTATTGGCATTGGCGTAGACAAGATTGAGAACATGCGCTTCGTCTTCCTGGGCAGCACTGGACGACATCAACACCATCGCCAACTACTACAACTTCAATGCTCCGCCGCTCGACCCAAGCCACTTGATCGGGAGCTTCCGGGAACTGCAGGCAAGTACCATGAACACCTACTGGGAGACAAAGCCTCCGAATGACGACCTCGATGCGAGGTACGATCACACAGCCCTTTCACCAGGACACGAGTACTTCTTCGGCCGTAACGTGCTCTTCATACCGCACGCAAACATTGCCTTCCTCAACGACATCACCAAAAGCATCGACCCGATTCTCTTCCCTCTTGTCCTGGCCGAAATCTTCCGAGGCATGTTTGGAGCCGTGGACAGGCGCGGGGCAACCGTAGACCACAACCTCGCAGTGGCCACTTGGTGGAACGCCGACGAGATTAGCAAGTTCTCGCAGCTCGAGCTCTGCTTCCAGGACCAGTATTACGTCGAGATACGAGACCTCATCGGGGACAACTTTGAGGCAAGGCTAAAGCTGGAAGAAAACATCGCGGACAACGCCATCATCGGCCCACTGCATGACATGTACATGAAGATTCTGATGTCTCAAGACGGGGCCGACAAGCTCAAGATCACGGTAGACGATCGGCAGCTGGACATGGAACAACTGTTCTTCGTCCTCTATGCCGTGGGACTGTGCGACAATCCGAACCGTGATACCTGGATACGGAAACTCAAGTTCGGGGACATTCCCGGTCGGCTCCGAGTCAATATTCCGCTCATGAACTTCGCGAAGTTTTCAGCTGCCTTCGGTTGTGCGGCGAGCATGCCCATGAACCCAACGCGTAAGTGCACAATCTGGTGAATAGCTCGTTCCGCCATACTTCCAACCGCAGTTATCGAAAGTAGAACTGCACAGTGATCAGAACGGACGAAAGAGAACACGGCCTGATGTAGCAGTAGTTGAAAATGAGTAACTCGCTGGCAAAAGTTGTTTTCAATGTGTTGAACTCATGTCACCGTGACAGACTTTTTTGTTTTCCCGTCCTTCTTTATGTAGCACCAGAACAACTCTTGCCCTTTCTGTCGGCAGATGGCGGATACGTTTGTCGGGCTCTCCCTTTTCTAGTCTTCCGCGAAGCCTGCAGAACAACCAAAATAAAGGTTGCCGCTTGTGTGGCTCTTTCTCTACTGCATCGTTTCCTGTGGGCGTAATCGTACTTCTAGGAACATGTTGTCTATTCGAAATCTTTTCAAAAAAATGTTGCAGTGGCTTAGCTCGGCTATGCCAGGATATACGTAGCGTTAGCAAAGGTTCAGCTGATTATTCTTAGCTTTCCTGGTTGTCTAGATTGTCAAGGATTAGCTTGATTGTCATGCTTACAGCTGCTCCAATGACACACACAAACGCCAGTCAGAAGCGCAGCGGCTCCAGCGCAGTGTCAGACGGCGACTGCACAGCGAGCGCGCGCCGGCGCCAGTGCGTCTACCACGGCTACGACGTCACTCCTCTGGAATGCGCAGACCGGCGGCGGTGAGTCGCGCGCGGCGGCGGCGGAGTGCGCGAGAGGTGCCGGCTCCGGTGGCTCCGGTGCGCAAGCCGTGTGACATCACTGATCCTTGCGCATGCGCAGCACGGCTCTTGATGTGCCGCGCGAAACGGGCTTGGCTAGGTCAGTGTAGCTAACGCTACAAAGTAAGATGCAGTCCAGCTTATTACTGCTTCTGTAAATGGATAGCAGTGTTTTCATGGGTTCAAACAGCCGTACGCATTACCCACTAATGAATGAATTAAGGTAGGTGGCAGCACTAATGTGCGCCCTAGTACGGGGTTATCATTTTATAGTACCTCGTTGTTGTTGTTTATGAAAAATCCACAGCTGCCGTAATGACACACTCTGACGCGTTCTATCAATAGGCACTTATCAAGCGAAGCTAACGTTACACTTAATCATACACGTTGATCAACGTTCCTCTTGATCATTACAGTGCACTTTGACAACGCAAGAAAATGACACTGCCTCTACGACGTACTCGTCTCAGTTCCAGGAATTGCTAATCAATACAGTTCTTAATATCGATACTGCTATTCTCATCCTAGTGTTAGAGCGTAGTAACATTTGTTGAATAATGAGCTATGGCAAGTGGGTAAGTTGCCGTCGCGTAAATAACACTTTGGCTACTTCAAAACACCCGGTCTTGTACTAGTAACTGTGTGCCACTTCTACAAATAATTAATTTAGAAGCACCTGCGCAGTATTATTAGAAAAGTGAACCGAACTGGCGAGATCAAGTGATCAAAATGGATGAAAATGGTTGATATTTTCCACAGCAACAATTTCTAGTCAGTAAAAGTTGGTACGTGCTATAGTTTCCCCACTGTTCGAGAGTTAACGTACAGTAATTTAACAGTTTTCACAGCCTCCGGGTGGGTAATCTACAGGTCGGAAAGAACAAATCACACAAAAAAATTATGGGGTTTTACGTACCAAAACCATGATCTGATTATGAGGCACGCCGTAGTGGGGGACTCCGGAAATTTCGACCACCTGGGGTTCGTTAAAGGGCCAATTCAGACGAACCTTTTCTTGCGAGTTCTAAATGAGGTCAAGGGCTGACAGACCTGTTTTCTGCCAACGTGTAAGTCAATTTTTGTTCCTAAAAGATGTCAAGGAACATTTTGCTTAACACACTGTGCCAGCTTCGTCTGAACAAACCCTTGTCGAACATTCTCGTATCAGCCGACAATTTGCCTGGAAGAATTAATACACAACTTTCTGAAAGGAATCTTATGGCGTGCCGTTTTCTGACCGTGCTTATTCTTCGTTCAATTATTTGTGTATTGTGGCTCGCAAAAGCTGCACAAAGAACTGTGTGATCTTTTATTTGCTTTACCACTGTAGATATCCATGTACTCAGTAGGACGCGCAAAATGGGTCCTAAAAAAGGTGAAAAAAATGATGGTCCCTGCGAAAATTAGAAAGTTATTCCTTCAACTGCACACAGAACCTGTCAAACTATGCTGGGAGGGTAAAGTTGCGCCAAGGGGAACACACCGGTAAAAAGAAAGAAATAGAGCATGTGCTCCTTGATTTCCGAGAAGCTGTGTCTCTTCGGGGCGCCTTGCGGCGTGACATTAAAATAAAATTTCCACCGTAGCCTCAAGGGATTCGGTATCTCCTTTTAGAAAGCGAAAACAGGACAGCGTTGGACCCAATACAGATGATTAGACTCCATTCCATATGGAGGTGTAGTATGGATGTTCGGCACGCCGATGTGGATGCCCGACAAGTGCTTTAAATACTTTGAATAGAGAGTGACATGTTTCGTTCAAGAATAGAGGCATGTTGAAAGTGTTCCAAGCTGGTTGCCTCGTGTACAGCTTCTCTTGAGCATGAAACATTCTTAGCGCTAACACATCGGCCCTGCGTGAGGTGGTGTTTACATGGACAATGAATCTGTTGTAAATGGTAACGTATGCGCAATGGGCCAAACAAAATCAATGAAGAAACAAGTCGGGATGGCAATGCGGTCAAGGTGTTCTAATATACGTATGCACTCTACTTGTTGTGTGGTAAAAAAAAACACAAACACGCTTTTTTTAATACCTGGAATATGGTGTCTGACCATAAACAAAAAAGACTGAGTGGTGCAAGGCGCTATGTCCAGGTCCAAGTCTGGTCCTCCGGACGTGGATTTGAATCACAGTCTTGACGCTACCTTTAGTACCACCCAGTGGCATGGCATTGCGCTGTTGAGCCTCGAGGTGTCTCATAATCTGGTCTTGGCTATGACGCGTGAAACTCGAGTATTTAATTTAATTGAAAAATATTTTCTACTGAACTCGTAGAAAGTGCAATTCGCCCTGCTCCGATATCATGGTCTGTTCCATGCCGTCAGAATGGCCGAAAGATTTCAGTATGTTCAAATGATTAGTCACTTGAAGGACATGTATGACTTAACAAAGTTTCAACCAAACTGCTACCAACTCTTCATTAGTTGCCTGTCGTTACCACTCTCTTAAGCGCATACCGTTCTTGTAATTTTTTTGTGGTGCATGATGTACATCGTGATTTAAAGATACTTTCTAGGCAATCACTATATATTGGTCTCTTGAGCATCATTATATTTTCTAGGTCATCTATAGGCTATCTAGGCCATTATATTTTCTACGCCATCATAAGTAAGATGGAGGAAGAAAAACGAATGGAAATGGAACTATAGTGTACACTTATTTCCTTTTCAATGCAGAGGCCCCAACACCGAGTTTGTTTAAAAGTAAAGTCTAGGATGTTAAAAGACAGGACGAATACATAGAAGAAAGACATAAAGGCGCCATTATTAAAGCGCGTTCACAAAGGCTTTGGCTAGGTGAAATACATATTAAGAGGGCGATTGGTTAAGAAAGAAGATATGCAGCGAAGAACCAAATAAGGAAAACTGAATACAAAAGCAAGGTCTCGGCGGATCAAAGCCTCACTGAAAAGCATTTGTAGATCGATGCGGTAGTTTTCTTGGCATCAAAGTGCACGTAAAAAATGAATTCAAAAACGATTATGTTATACTAATTCCAAGGGTTGATGAATATAGTAGCATAGAGCTTGGAAGACCAATCACTCTACATGAAATTAAGCAATCAATTAAATATTTGAGCGAAGGCTAGGTGCCTGGGCCGGATAGCCTTGGATCAGCGTTCTATAATGTCATTAAGAATCAAGTATCACAATTACTTTGCCAAGTTATAGCAGAAGCCTATGATATTAGGCAAATGATATTAGGCTCCATCATTCAATCCCTAAAACCAATGAACCTTACAAATTGCAGTCAGTAAGTCTTATCGTCCCATAAGTTTGACGAACGTAGCTTATAAGGTATATACATAAAATTAATTGCAAGAACACTTCAATCGGTAATTGAAACTGTAGTTGGCCCCCATCACACGTGTGGGAATAAAGGAAGGATCATTTTCGCAATAATATATACCGTCAAAAGCATACTAGAATGTTGTGATGCGTATTCTGAGAAGTCAGAAACGGTACAATGAGATTAAGAGAAAGCTTTCGACACAGTCGCACATGGTAGTCAGTTCGTACTACAAGAACGAATTAACGTAGGCAGCGTGATTAGTGAGTTCGTAAAAATGGCGTGTTAGCACTACAATTCTAAGCTTATTGTTAACAAGAAACTTAGTCAAGCAATCCCAGTAAAGTCCAGTGCCGCGCCAAGGATGCCCGGTCTCTTATTTGCAATATATGTGAACTTGAAATTTTGAACAGCGAGCAGATAGGCGGCCATCACTTCTTAACACACGAAATTAAAATCCCATCGTACGCACGCGACATCGCGATCTTCTGCCAAATTCAAAAACGCGGTGAAAGTGCTATTAAAGAAGCAAGAGCGTTTTGTATCTCAACTGAAAGCACCAGTATTTGGCGAAAATCTCCTGGGATTCTGGCATGTTGATGGGACGCGCGGCCGACACAATTCGAAGGAATAAGGTTTACTGATACGCCAGGCAGATACATTGGTGTCCTGTTTGAATACTATCACGAAAGCAAAGAACAATGGACGGTTGAAATCGAGCATGTTATATCAGAAACAGGAAAATGGGGCGGCCGCGATCTTTCGATTTTTACACGTGCAACTGTGTGTAATATGTTCGTCGTAACAAAAGCTTTCTATATGCTGCAAGTGCTCTCCATGGCAAGGATGTCCACGCAAGAGTTACACCGACTGCTTGTTCTTTTTATCTAAGGTTCGAATTGGGAGCGTACTAGTCGTCTAAAGTTATTTCATATGGTTAAAGGTGGAGGGCCGGGGCTGTCACATTTATTTTTCAGGCAAGCTGGTACGCGGTTCTTTTTTCTTAAAGGGGCCCTGAACCGCCCCTCGGGCTTAGTGAAGTAACATAGTCCGTGGGTAGCCTACGCTGCTGTGAACATCTCAGCCTAGTTTTGCTGTCGTACGCGGTGCGTGGAGCTCGCAAGCGGAGCGCGAAGTAAACTTTCTCTCAAACGCTCTCTTTGCAATTCGTTTCAACAGAAGCCATGATCCTCACTATCTTCTGTGTGCTTTATCACGTAATAATTAAAGCACATTCCCCTACGCGGCTGCTATTGGTCGCTGCGGTTGGCTACACCGCGGCCGCCGCGGGGTGCCGCCATGAGTCCTCTGGCTAAGCGCACTGCGGCTCTCTGATTGCAACCGCGTTTGGCTTGCGTTTAGCGCGCCGTAGGCACCAAAATCAGAAGTCGTGGCGTCTACGTTCACATCCAAAATGATGGCCTTCTACACCATCTCCCACCACACATTTTTTTTTTTTACAAGGACTGCAAGCGGTAAACTGTGGAGCACGAATGTATACCTACGTGCGCTCGTTCCTCAGTGACCGCACGGCTACAATCGGACTAGGCTCCACGAGGTCCGACACCTTCAGCTGTCCCGACAGAGGCACCCCTCAGGGAGCTGTACTCTCTCCACTGCTATTTAATGTGGGGATGAGAAAGCTAGCCCTGGAGCTAGATAAACACCCGAATCTCGGCTGTGCGATATATGCCGATGACATCACGCTTTGGGCTCACCAGGGGTCCTACGGGGACAAGCAAGACACTCTTCAAAAGGCTATACATGCAGTCGTGGAATACACGAGGGCGGCGGACATGGCGTGCGCCCCCGAGAAATCGGAACTCATTCGGGTGCGTGCGAAATACGCAACAAAGAAAGACTGGGGGCCAATCACTCTGACTCCCGACGGGGCGCCGATTCGAGAAGCGGAGACACTCAGAATATTAGGGATGTGGATACAACAGAACGCTAGAACAACACACACCCTTCAAAAACTAAAGGCGGTCACAGGAAACGTTGCCAGGATGATACGGAGAGTGGAAAGAAGCAGATATGGCCTAACTGAAGGAGAGACCATCAGCCTGGTTCACGCATTCGTAATCAGCCGGATCACATACGCCCTTCCGTACCAGGCCTTGACGAATGAAGAGATAATACAGGCAAACACGATAATCAGAAAAGCCTTCAAAGCCGCCCTTGGTCTTCCCGAATGCGCTAGCACAGAGATATTCGAGGGACTAGGCCTGCACAATACTTTTGACGAGTACGCAGTCGCGACGTTATATGCTCAGAAAGAACGACTTTGTTCTTCAACTCAGGGCAGGGAAGTATTGGCGAGGTTAGGCTTTACACTAAGGTCCCAGTATTGCAGAGAGGAAACGGCACAGATAGACCGCAATGTTCGATCGCACATTGCGGTGGCCCCAATTCCCAAGAACATGCTCCTCAAGTACCATCCCGGACGACGCAGAGCAAGGGCAAAGATTCTTCACAAACGTTTCGGCATAGGACCTGGAGTGTATTACACGGATGCTAGTCGAACCAGCTCCAACACGTTCACCGTGGTCTCTACGTGTCAGAACAACGTTACAACGGCATCCTTCAAAACCTCCTCGGCATGCGTGGCAAAGGCTGCAGCCATTGCCTTGGCCATTCAGGACGCCGAGCGCCAAACCCATTCGGCTGTCATATTATCCAACACACAAGTAGCTTACCGCCTGTTTCTAAATGGGACGGCACCCCAGTCAATAATTAAAAGTTTGGGCAATCGACTAGAAGGGCACCACACTATCATATGGTGTCCAGCACACGAGGGACTGGCAGGGAACGCGACGCAGACCATATTGCATGAGGATTAAACGTCCGAGCAACGGCAGGTCCCAGCGACGACTTTCCAATGAATTCTCGTGACATCTTTTTACAGCAAAGGCAGCAGCGGAGACGTTTTGGACATCCTCACTCGGATTTTAACAGCCAACACCAGAGCGACTGGCGTCGTATTCAGACGAATACATACCCCAACCTGAACCACCTACACAGAATACACCCCACGAGGTTTATTGACGAGTGCCCGTGGTGCACAGACATACCCACACTAAAACACACCACATGGGAGTGTGCAGCACACCGAGAGACATACTTGAGGCACAACGACTAGGAAGACAATCCAAAGCTCCACCTCACCCCAAGCTCAACAGGCGACAGGCGAGGGACTGGCGTCGAATACAGACAAACACCTACCCACACTTACATCATAGACTGCACAAAATATTTACCAACAAACACAGCGACAGATGTCCATGGTGCGACTCCATCCCGACACTAGAACACATCACTTACCAATGCGCGCAGCGTCCGGCAGACGCCGTGTCGCCGCTACTTCACGATACACTAAACAATTGGTTGTGGGAGGCGCGACTCTCCGAACTGGACTTGGGAAGCCAATTGGCGACCCTTGACCAGGCCCGGCGCACCGCAATAGCCAGTGGGGCCCTGGAAGAGGGGCTCCACCCACAGTAACCAAGCTCGATCTTTATTTAAATAAAGTTGTGTGTCTCTCTCTCTCTCCCAAGAGGCGATCCGCACATAGACAGCCCAATAGTACTGAAACATCCACTCATGAGGAATAGGCAGTGGGAGGCATGGCTTGCGGACGAGGGCCGGGAGAGCCAATTGGCTCTTCCGGACCAAGCCCAGCGAGCCGCTCGTGCCAGTGGAGCCCTGGAATAGGGGCTCCAACCAGAGTGCCTTCTCTTATTTATTTATTTTCAATAAAGTTTTTACTCACTCCCTTCAAAATTAAATTTGAAGTTCGCGCCACAGTGACATTTCGAAGGCGGAGCGTTGTGGCCCCGCCCCACTCCGCCGTAGCCTTCGCAGTGCAAGGCATTGAGAAAATGAAGCTGCCGGTTTTAATTTCCGTGGCGACACTAATCACATGGTTGGGATTTGTCTTTTAGTGTTTGCAATGCTTGTTTTATTTCATTTGTTATTTCCATCTTGTTTTCAGATTTTTTTTCATTGTCAGGTAGACATCATTATGTTTCGCATTGATGTTGAAAAAAAATGATGGATCTCCCGTAATCGAGAGTAAATGTAAGCATGAAATGACTACCATATGGCATATTTTGCTGCCTGTGGTGCCGCTGCCTTCAATTGCTTTCCGTCTTCCTTTCCAGGGGCTTTACTTCTTCCAACAGTGCAGCGCGCGCAGGGTCTGTCGCTACCTTTTCTTCGTGTCGCTGACCACTTAGAACTCACGAACCGCTGGCGTTCAAAAGAACACAGGCAACCTCTATATCTGCCTTTTGAACGTCGCTATTGGAAATGACAAATAAAACTTCAGCGTACAAAGCTTGGGTGATATTGTGAACAAACATTAGGAAGAAATCGGAAGCGATATTTTTTTGTAACTTGTTTGATAATTATCTAGCGTATGTAATACGGTCCTGTACAAAAGGTTGGGGGCCAGAGACCGCATTTCCTTAACTTCTGACTGGTTGCCCGGATGATCTCGTTTTGATCTCGCAACGATGCGACGATGTTCCCGTTTGAGAGCCCGCATAATGGTTCTGGCTTTAGGCTCAAGGTCACTTGAAGGTCGCCGAAAAGGGGAGCTAAAAGCATTTCATACTTTTAAAAAAACTTTACGCTTATTACGATGTGAGTGAACTATCTCTCTCTTCATCTTCTGCTTTCTTTGTTTGCCTAATCTCTCATCCCCTCTCCCCCGTGCAGGGTAGCAAACCTGACGTCCGTCTGGTTAACCTCCCTGCCTTTCCTTGTCTCTCTCTCACTTCACTAATTGCGTGACCACGTCCCCCAGGAAATTGACCCGGTTTAACTCCGCAGCATCACTTTGTATCCTTGTAGTTGCCTGTGCGTGGTAACTGATGGTGTTTTCATCTACATCTACTCGCACAGGGTCTTCGCCAGTGTGTAAAATATTTATTCGTGCGCAGCACATAAAATGAGTGGAATAGCTTATGCGATTCCAACTGTCCTGAATTTCATGTTTCGCTTTTTCTTTCTTCGTTTCGTACTGTTACAAAGGTGAGAGTCTACAAATCCTCTTCGTACACGACGCCCGATTTTCACCTGATACCCCACGGTTGGTATGAGCCACAGATCCTGACGTCACCATCAACATCAACTGTCACGTGGTGGCATCATGGGCTAGCACAAGCCACAGAAGAAGAAGAAGAAGCTTCAGCCTCGATCAGCGAGGCTTGCGCTACGCTGCGATGTCTCTGATCGCCGATGACAGAGGCGGCGACGTACAGGACGACCGTGAAGAGCAGCCTCTCCCGGCTTCCTCTCGCTCCGAAGAGCTGTCAGGCTCGGTGTCGCCGTCGGACTCCAAATGCACAACTGTCCAAACACGGTCGCGGTCGCAGATGCTGGCACCCCGCTCTCCCCAGCGCCTGCCATACATGGCCGTGTGCAGTGTGGGCCTCATCGTGGTCATCGCGGGACTGACCATTACCGCCTACAAGTTTCAAGCGGGCGATGCGGTAATAACGCTCTTCAAACACTCCATGGCATTCCTGCGACGCGGGGCCAACGCATCGGCCACCGGCGTCGGCGAAAGCGGCTCGTTACACGAGGTGGACAGCCGACACTTGGTCAAGCAAGAAAGGAAAGTTGTGCCATCCAAGTCCACATGCCGGAGTGACGTGTGCGCCTGGACTGAGAACTACCTGCGAGGCCGAATCGACACGGCCGTAAACCCGTGCGTGGACTTCTACGGGCACGTCTGCTCCCGACAGTGGTCGTCGCGCGACCTGGACCTGCTGTCCAGAGCATACAGGGAGCGGACAGCAGGCATGATGATGATGGACATCGAGAGGTTCTTCCGGGACTACCTCAAAGAGAACGAGGATCGTTACCACAAGTATCCCGGCGTCTTCCTCCACCAGGCCATCTCCTTGCTCCCCAAGTGCCAATCTGAAGAGAAAGATGACAAAAACTTCACGTCCATGCGAGCTCTCCTGGAAGAATACAATCTTGGAAATTGGCCCTACAAGAGGGCTCCACGGGGTTCAAACATCGTCGCGGTATCGGCTTTCGTGGACCGAGACCTCGGTGTCTTCCCTTTCGCTAGGGTGTCCCTTCGCAAGCCCTTCGAGGATGATCGTACATACACTGTCCACATCGACGTACCTAGCCTGACGCTCAAGAGGTACAACCTCGCGTACCTTGATGAGCCACCGAAGAACTTTACTCAAAAGATAGCCATCGCGTTGTCGCTCTTCGACAAGGCGCAAGATGTTGCCGAGCAAGCGGAAGCTATAGGCCTCCTCGAGACGAAGCTCCACCAGAGTATGTCGGCAACGCGCTTCATTGAGTTCCCGGACAGAATCAAGAGCGTCGGACAGCTCGATGGCAAGGGAAAGTGGGACTGGAAAGCCTACCTCAATATCCTGTTTCAAGACATAGAGACATTCGAAAGCGACACGCCCGTGGCGGTTTTAAACCACGACTACGTCACCAAGCTTGTCCCCATACTCAACGAAACGGACATGGTTACCCTTTTGAACTACGTGGGCTACCGCATTGTAGTGCATGTTTCCCCGCTGTTGGCCAAGTCAGCCAGCCCTCTGCTGCGCTTGAGCCACGACAACTACTTGGAGTTTGTCCCAGACCGACGTCAAGCCTGCATGCACCTGCTAGAGCGGCTGTACAAGCACGGCATGCGCTTTTTTGGCCGCATGACTTTCAGCAAGAACAACTCGACGCTGCTTTTGAAGCACTATGACTACAGCATGTCAAACCTCGAAGTGCAGCTCAAGAGCAGCATGACCGATCGTCTCATATCGTCGTCCTCGTGGCTGGACCGTTCGGCCATCGGCATCGGCGTCGACAAGCTCGAGAGCATGCGCGTTGTGTTTCTCGGCAGCACAGACGACGTCAACACCATCGCCAGCTATTACAACTTCAATGCTCAGCCCCTTGATCCAAGCCACTTAGTCGAAAGCTTCCGTGAGCTTCAAGCCGGAACCATGAATGTCTACTGGGAGACCCGGCCTCCGAAGGACGACTTCGACGCAAGATATGACCACACCGCCCTTTCACCAGGACATGAGCACTTCTTCGGTCGCAACGTGGTCTTCATTCCCCACGCCAACATTGCCTTCCTCAACGACATTACTAAGAACATCGACCCCATATTCTTTCCACTTATCCTCACTGAAATCTTCCGAGGCATGTTCGGGGCCGTGGATAGACGCGGAGCCACCGTGGACCACAACCTCGCCGTGGCCACTTGGTGGAACGCCGACGAGATTAGCAAGTTCTCGCAGCTCGAGCTCTGCTTCCAGGACCAGTACTACGTCGAAATTGCTGACCTCGTAGGGGACAGCTTTGAGGCACGGTTAAGGCTGGAGGAGAACATCGCAGACAACGCCATCATTGCGCCGTTGTACGACATGTATATGAAGGCACTCCTGTCCCAGGATGGCGCCGACAAGCTGAAGATATCGTTGGACGGGCGACAGCTCAACATGGAGCAGCTTTTTTTCGTCCTATATGCCGTGGGACTGTGCGACAATCCGAACAGCGACGTCTGGAAGAGGAAGCTGAAGTTCCGTGAGATACCCGGCAAACTTCGAGTCAACATTCCGCTCAAGAACTTCGCCAAATTCTCGACTGCTTTCAACTGCCCCATGGGCGCACCCATGAACCCCACTCGCAAGTGTACTGTCTGGTGAAATGGCATCACGCCATACTTATTCACGACTGCTTTCGGCAATGACTAGGTTGATGGCGAAGGTCAAAGCACTAAAGTCAAAGACCAGTGTTCAAAGAGTGTGCGGTAGTGAGCTACCATAATGTCTTTCTCTTCGCCATGTCGGAAAAACTGTGTTTACAAACTGTTCCACCGCAGGTTTTTACAAGGCATTTAAGCTTCAACATCCAGCAATGTGAGCTGCCATCATCCCGGACAAAATGTTTCTCGAACCTGCTTGCTTGTTTTTCTTCTCACTTGCCTGGTCACTTTCCTCATCTTGAATAAAAGAAACGTTTGCAGCAGAAAAGCGTTCGGGCTGATATGGCGTTGCTGCATCTTCATTTTAGTACCCTCTATGTTAAACCATACAGAGTAAGGCCAACCTTCAGCAATATCATTTTTTAAATAGTGTGCGAGATGGCTTGCTCAATGCTTAGGTGATTCCGGCGACGTATCCTCCTTGTCCGTTTTCAGGTTGCTGGTGTAACATGAAGTGTCCGTGGAATGCATTCGACCTTTTTTACGTCCTTACATAGACATGCTAACGAGACTACGCTGCCGAGTCCCTCCATACAACTTTTACTTTCGTAGGTCTTGTCTGGCTTATCACAATCGTATCACTTTTGCAGGAAAGCGTATCTCTAGAACATGTATTCCTAGCATGTTGCCGTTTTATACTGTTAAACGAAAAATATTTTTTCAAGAACCCTTTCGAAAGCATGGTTTCAACATGACTATTTCGATGGCCCTTTCCTCTCTTCTACTGGTCGGAAGGTTTAGCGACCGCAACGTTAGTGAAGCCATCTCTAGGTTTCAGTGTGTCAAGAAGTACATAACTAATTTCTCCTCTTCTGTTTTAGTGTCCTAACTTATCTTTGCGGTAATATTCAGTTATTATTTACTTTCATATCTGTAACAATAACTTTGACTTTCACTATTTTCAGTTGCTAATTCCGTTTGAATTTCTTTTTCGCGTATTTCTTCTATTTCCCTCAACAAACGCGCCGCCCGACTCACTGCCGATTGGGAGTGAGTTCCGACATTTCACCAAGGAACAGCCAACCCTTCCTGGCACATCACTTTGCAGTAACTTGTCGCGGTGCTGGCAGTTTCTTGCGCTGCTACGTGCCATTCATTTAAGACACAAGTAAAATGGCAAGTCATTGAAATCAGGATAAGTTTTCTCTGGTTTCATGCAACGCAGACGCAAACGGACAGCTGTTGCAGCCAGAGTAAGTTAACTTTTTCTAACGCTTCTTCTTTCAGGAGTCAGTTTGCTTCTATTTTTTTTCTTTCGTTTTCTTGTCAACAACTCGAGTATTGAATTCATCTCGCAAAAATCGCCCAGCATGTTTTGGCGACCATGACTGCTGTCAGGAAAGGCGTGTGGGATCGGGCTATGCAGTGGAAAGGATTAGCATGTGCTAACAGCAGCCCAGATTTTTAGAGCAATCAGCTTTATTTCACCCTTTCATCTGTTTTCCTGGTTGATGGGTGGCAGCAGTGTGGCCATTTTAGCATTTTTGTCGCTAGATTCAGTAACTTCTTGGTGTGTTCAGCGACAATTTTTTCTCTTTAATCACCAGCGACTGCTTTATATCGATGCGACAGAAGAAATGCTGACGTTTTAGCAACTTCGAAGTCAACAAAGTTTCTTCAGAAATAACTTTCTAGAACACTTTTTATTGTTCAAAAGCTAAAAAAAGGCGGCCGAAATTGGCTGTACGGCAATTCAGCTTTGTGACCACGATCATTCAGCGGTGTTCCGCACTCACGGAGGTCATAGGCTGCGGGTAATAGCGCCGAGGCCAATAGGCTTCCAATTGTGCTCACAAAATACATGGTTTCTTTTCTTTTTCTTCCTTTTAACAGCGGAGCTGTTTAAATTCTTGGTTAGGCAGCGTAGAGCGAACAAAAAAAAAACTGTCAGCCCTTCTATTGGGGTGGAGATGGAAGACCAGCGAACCGGTACTACGGTGGGAATTAGGTATTTCCAATTATGAGTATTAAGATGTGATTGTGTAATTGGTTATTTGAACTATTAAATAATGAGAACTATACATCATCCGGTGGTTTTCAGTTATTTGGTGACCACAGGGACCATGGCCTTATGGTCGCTACGGTACACCGCCATGTGTGTACGGCAAAGGATGGCAGATTCTCGATAAACACGTCACCAACGCCGCGCGCGCTCGGTGCGAAATCGGGCAAAAGGCCGCCGCCGTCGACAACAGTTCTGCACGTTGTTTGTGTGACCGCACGCAACCGCTATCAAAACACTGACGTGAGCAAGCGCGCCAGCAGCAGCGAGCGAAGGTTCATGCGGTATATCTCTTGAATGGAAACCGAGCGGCGAAAGCACAGTGCATACAAAGGTAGGAGCCGTGTTGCAGATCGCTTTCAAGATACGGTGCGCGCGACCGCCCGGCGCCGCGCAAAGTAGAAGTGGCTCGCAGAGCAGAAGCCGCAACCCCTCCCTCCCGCGCTGACTTACCGCTGTCCTCCTTTCGCGTGGGAGATTGAGTCGCCAGTTCCCTTTCGCCCGGTCGCAAGATAGGCATTTGGTGCCGCAGCGAAACGTCACCTCCCCTCCCTCCCTCCCGTCCCCCACGGCCATTCGCGCGACGGAAGAAGTGGCGTTGGCTCTCCGCCGTGCGTTCGCTCCCCGTGAAAGCGCGCGTCCCTTGCGCTTTCACTCGCACATACAGCATACGGCCAATGAGGTTTTTTTTTCTACATCCGGACGCGACCATCGAAGACTGAGCCCTTAACAGCTTCTCTGTAAAACTGCGCCTGGCGATGACGTCACGTGCGTCGCCTAGCAACGTCTCACATCAGCCGTGCGAGGCGTTGTTAGGTCCCCCTGTGCGAGGTTACCTCGCCACAGGTTAATTCACCACAGTTTACTGTGCGAGGTTACCCTCACCACAGGGCGAGGCGCGGCCGACGTATCCGGCGTTCGTTGGCGTGCCCCGGCTGCAGCTGGCGCCGACATGCGACATGCTGCATTTCGCGCCAGCCTCGTCACCCAGAATGGACCGCATCCGCGTCTCGTCGAGCGAGATGGGCTGGTGGAGTGCTGCGCTTTCGCTGCCGTGGCATGGCGTCGCCGTGCCGAGCGCGCTCGCGCGTCAACGCTACGCCGGACAATAAAGTGGCCTTTAGAAGACTGCAGCCGACCCCGAGTATCGGGACGATACTCGGGGTCGGCTCAGTTTGGCTAAGAACCAGCCAAGCCAAACCAAGTTAAGCAAAGGAAAGCAAAGTTAAAGCTACGGAAGAGCCACCAGCTTCGCTGTTTGACCAGTCTTCGCACCACTTAGTGTGAAGCTGCCTCTATTTTTTTAGATGCGAAGCAGCTTATGGTCGGGGCTATGTCACTCCCTCACTCCCAACGTTTATAGATACTTTTTGAAAAAGTATCTATAAACGTTGCTCCCTCCCTCCGCCGTGCGGCGTACACAGCCGCACTGCGCATGCTTCTCCCGCACCTCACGCGTCCACACCCGCACTGCGCATGCGCATCCCTCTCCCCCTCCTCTCCTTGTCTCATCTCCTCTCCTCTCCGGCGCTCTTCTCCTCTCCGGATGGCGCAACGAATGGCAACACCTGCTGCTCCGCGCGCGATAATGCGAAGCAGCTTAGGTTAGAGGCGCGACGGTAGGCGCTGCATACTCCGCTGGAGGGCGCCACTGTAGCTCGCGCTATAGTGACGCGCGCGCGCACTCAACTCCTCTCATTCTCCTCCCGCAACGCCGCGATGAGTGCCACGGACAGCGCCAGTGTCAGCGCCGCGGAGAAGAGGGCTCGGGCCGCTGCCACGAAACGGCAGCGGCGACAGGCCGATCCCGAACTTCGGGCTCGCGAAGCCGGTAGCTACGTACCTCAACCTAACGGAAACGACGAACTGAAAACTTATGGGCACTTGAGTCGACCCCATGGCTGCTTCGCATACTACTCAGGGTTCCCCTACGGGAAGATGGTGTTATTTTTTTTTAATTCTTTGGGAAACCCATTAGAAAGGGCACTAACACTGCGGGTTCTGCAGTGAATAACAGGACATATTACCTGTATAACGGCGTGCATATCGGAGCGGCTGGGCTCATTCACGCGAACCAATGCACCACCTCCGTTTCTCACGGTTTTCGAACAAATCAATACTGCACTGAGTATTCAGGTAGATCTAGGGGCGTAGAAGTATTGACCTGCAACGTAATAACGTAGTATTTGGCCTGTACCGTAGTATTCGACCTGTATGAAGGTCACGTAATTTGTGTCACCGTGTTAACTTGAGCAGGATTGTGTTGCCTAATTCCTTTCTCCTCCTTTAACGAGAGCCTAAGGCAATAAAGTTGGCAGGCATAACGTAAACCAAGCGCGTCTTTCTGATGGGAGAACATTTGATCACAGCGCATAAAGCGCGTTTTTTAGAGAGCGGCCGTGGCCGTACACGGTGCGACTGAAAGTAGGTGAACAAGCCGCCGCAGCGATGACAGTCACAGAGGGCGCTGTTCGCCACTGGCGTGCTGCGACACGTTTGCTCTTCTATACGCTTGCTGTCTCAGTCGCTTCCTGCTCGGGCTTCCTGATCGGCCTTTCTGCTTGTACGCTGTGCGCTCAAGAAACAACTCATTCTCACTATTGTAAAGTTCATTGTACTCCTTCGTTTCCGAATTTGTGCGAGGTCTTTGAATTTAGAAAGGAGCTCCTAGAGGGCACACGTTGGGCAGCTAAATAAGAAAGGTGCAACTGACTGCGATTCTGTAAAATTTTTGAGTTTGTCCTACCGTTCTTTAAAGGGCCTTGAAAGAAATATTCATCCCTCCCTGTCCCCCCATTCTCAATGTTTCAGGCCTATCCAATTCTGCAGCACATCAGCGTCTACAAATTTGTAAGCCACAATTGAAACATCAGTTAACTTGTACGAGTCGCATGCCAACACAGCGGCGCAGATAGGCAGAGTGTCAGATTCACTTCAAATGCTTTGACGGGCCATATAGAGCTCATTTACAATGAAGGGTGAAGCGATAGCGACATCGGCTGTAAGCAAACAGCTGAGTTGACAAGAGCTATTTCGAGGCACCGTTTAATCTGCTTAGACCATACGCGTTTCTTTTCGATAACTCTTGCGCACATCTTTATTGGTTCGTTACGTGCACGTGTACGCGTGAAGTGCGTTTCCTTTGTGCTAACTTTGGCAACTTTCTTTTAATTATTTCTTCCTTTTTTTTCTTGCTGATGCTAACAACTTTGCTAGAACATTGCCCCAACTTGCGCTTACATTTGTACAAACTGCTCCCGCGTGACGCAACCAAACCTTTATTTGTAACACCATTAGCAATGCGCAGGGCGTGCTGACGCACAGGGTGCCCGTTTCCGCGGCAATGCATTCTGAGCACGCCTGCTGCGTACAGCGCCACCTCGCGTGTCATCGCTAAAGAGCCTGCTCTCTGTCCGCGCACGGCAATCTTCCAATCATGTTAGTAGATTATGAACTTGATGCTGTCCTCGATGGTGGCGATGGTGACGCTGAGTCGCGTTTCTCGTTTTCTTTTTTTTTTTTTTTTTTCCCTCCGCTGCTTGGGCTGACGGTTGTCGGGCGCGTTTGTCGCTGGAGTCCGCTGTGCGCCTTGTGTCGAGATGCGCCGTTTAGCCTCGCCGGCTCACAACAGCTTCGCTTGGACCGAACACCACAGTGCGTGGGAAGGTGCGCGATTTTAAAATGAATGGCCGGAGGAGTGTCTAGCCTCGGTGGAGTAAATGAACGGAGAAAAAAAAACTGACTGTCACTTAAGTATCCTTACGTGATTTGAGAGCGAAAGCATGAGTACTTGTCTAAGTTATCACCTCAACTTAAAAGTCCACCTTAATCCACCTTTCTCTAATTTGTACCAACCTTAATCCACCTCAATCCACCTTAATACACGTTAATACACATTAATCCAATTTCGGGAGTGGGCCAGGTCCGACGCCGTGGCTGTTCACCGTGGGATTTCGCAGTGCGAGCCGCAGCAAGTCCAGCGCCGGGAACGTGACGTCATATCATTTCGTCACGTGGGTTTTGGTACCATCGGATGATGACAACGGATGCCGGATTTTGCGCTTCATGGGGCATATAACGCTTTCGCGTTAATAAACGCAGCTGCACAGCCGTTGTCTTGACGTCATCGTCACGCCGCCTGTCATTCAGTTGTCGTCGTGCCGGTATCCCGCTGTCGTGCCGTCTACTAAAACATGTGCCCGATAATTTGTGCCGCCATCACTAAACATTGTTGTGACCTAAGCAGTGCAATTCAGTGCATTGCTAGTGTTTCCATTTGACTTTTGCTTTCCACGTAAGCTATTCACTTTGACAATCATATTCGATGGTTGCAGAAACGTGTTTCGTATTTCACCTTAATCAGCAGTGAGCTGTCACGCCGCCAGGAAATACGAATGGAAATAAATGACGCACACTTCTCATGCTTCATTACTTGAGATGATTATGCGTGACCGTGATGCTGCAAGAAACAAAAACGATCCAGTGCCATAACCTAAATGTGATCGAGTCATTGGTGGTGTCAGGCGCACTGGAGATTGGGGAAAGGAGAGTACGCCCTCTAGTTTGCTCTCGTTCGGGATTCATTCCGAGAGGAACGCGCGCTAGTATATGCTTTTTTTTTTCTTTTTCTCCGTTTCCTTCGAAAATCTTCGTTGATGAAAGCTTGATAGCTGATCAAGATTTTGATGCTTGAAAGTTGATCTACCAGCGATAAACCTGTTTTCGGACACAGCGTTCTACAGCTCGGTGCAGTCGAAGTAACCGCCAGTGTTCGGGTCATTCTTTAGTGTATCAAGCCTTACACCGATCTGTGCCCAATAATTTGTTCATCGCACTCGTCATCACAGTAAATTTTCAGCTGAATTGAACATGTCTATCGTGATAATATCGACTAGACGTGTATTCCACAACCACTGACATGTTCGCTGACACCGGGACAGTTGGCAACTGTTCACTGAAATGAAAACGTTCGTTGCTAATGAAAACGCTCAACACGTTTTTATTAGCAACGTTGAGAGCGTATTTCCTTTTAATAAAATCCATACACTTAGTCGGCACTTAGCACTGCGTTTAAGCTGTGTTCTCGTCAGGACTAAAAAAAAGAAGAAAAAAACACTGCGATAATGCAGCACCAATTGGCGACTAAGTGCCGTAAATGCGTGTGTTGTTAGAAGGAACCTTCTCGGCTTTGATATTTGAAACTTTTAGAAAATAGGTCAATCTTCTGAAATATAATTTTTTTAAATGTTGTTAATTTAATTTACGCGGGTGTATTGCGGTGAAGTTTAGCAGATTGCCGAAGGGGCAATGTCCGCAATTCCCGGACATGGACACATTACATATACCCTCAAGAATTTCTCGCCTCGACGTTATACGGGGCCTGGTCGACATTTAACACAGACGAAAACATCAGTCTTAAGATGCCACTGCTTGCGTTTGTCTCTTGCAGGTGTAATGCAATGTACTTGCTCTACACGGAACATAAGTCTGTGTGTACGGGCTGGAAATAAGTACATTCTGCGTTTCTCATTTTTCATTTTTTTTTCATGACATTCATGAGTATATCCATGCTAACATTGCTCTTGACATGGTCCTTAAGAAAGACTGATATTTTCCTGCAATAACGTACAAGCACAATCGTACAGAAAGTAACTGCTATCTTAACCTTCACTAGGGCCTCTGAAAGTAAACGGCTGGTAGGCTTTGCGCGTCCCCGATTGTGAGAGAGGGTTAAGTCGTTCTGTAGCTCGGTTTCCTCCGACGTCAAGACAATGGACGATACGCTGGCTATCTTCTAAACGTCTGCGTTTTTTCGCCACGCCTTTTATTGCCACGAATACTGAGCATTTCGCTTATCTCGCAGTGCCCGTACTTACATGTCGTAATTGTGTTATAAAAAAAGACGTAGGGCAAATCAGTTCTGCAGAATCCCTTTAGGCGGAGGAAGCGTCACGAAAGGTGCAGTGCCATAGTCTGGAACCAGGACTAACTTTTCATCAACTGTGCGACTTCCCTTCTGAGAAACCCGTATGGGTTTGCTTTGTAGCTTCGTCTTACATTCGGGTGGATGAGATTTCTGTTTTTTTTTTCCTTTCATCAAAAAACACGTAGGAGAAGGTTCTAAATTTGGAAGAAATAGTCAAATATGGAGAATAACAATGCGATTAACACGACGAGTAAAACATGCAGCACGTTTAGGCAGGAGTGGAACGACGTCGCACTGCTTGCTCGGTTGTGCTGTCTCATTCCTATCGAGGCCACAGGCTGGAGGAAAATCAATTCTCGCGGGCAACAGCCACTGATTAGGCTTAAAAGCACACTGGCAGAGAGCACTCCATATATGCGCGTTTTGAAGATTCGTTTCATTAGCACATCCGCCCTTTTGGTTTGGCTTTAGGGCAGTACTAACAAAGCAGCTATCGTTGGTTACTACCCGCAGTCGACAAAAAAAAAAGAAAAGACGTGGCAATCAAAGTCGACGCGAAAAAAGACAAGGTACATGACGTACGTATCTTTACACATAGGTACTGAAATGGGGCTTAAAGATGATGCAATGTTGAGTAACTTCATGATATTTCTTACATTATTTGCATTATTTTCTTCGTTCCATTCTCAGACCTTAAATTTTCTTTCCGGGCCATCTACTTCTTTTATTTATCTCGAGTTAATTAAATTCACTTTCTTACACGCACGCACGTCGACGTTGTCTTGTTTCGCCTCGACTTTGATTGACAGGCCTTTTTTTTTTTTTTTTTTTTTTACCAAGAGGCCAGTTGGGCCGATCGCTGAGATAGTTTCTTTTTTTTTCTGAGGTGTTACGTTCGAACCTAAAATTTGATTATGAGGCACGCCATAGTTAGAGACTCCGAAATAATTATGACTACCAGGGGTTATTTGCCGTGCGCCCAATGCACGGTACACGGATGCTTTCCCGTTTCGCCCTCATGGATATGCGGCCGCCGCAGCCGGGATTTATACATGCGCTAGAGATAGTTCTGTGTATAGCGCGAAGTGGATGATTCTCGACTATATCGCCTATATCAAGTCCTTGCCGTTAGATTTACTTACTCTACGACTAGTCCTCACTTCATGCCTCGTTTAAACCTACAGTTCGATACCTTCTGCGACTCGCTACAACATTCCCGACTGACAAAATTTCCCTCTTAAAGGCGGAGCTGTTCTTGGTCGACCCTGTGCCTTCGTGCTGCTTGGCGTCACGCTGATCAGGTGACCTGGGAGCGAGAGGGGTGAGAGTGAGACAGGCAGCTTCAACGCGCCTAGAAGGGGGCGAGTGAGTCAGGCAGCCAATGACCGCTTGCGAAATGTAGGTCAGTGAGTGGCTCGGAGGGGTACACGCACAAGAAGTCAGTTCTTGCTCCGCATTCCTTCTTCGAGAATGGCCAGGACTGCTTATACTCCAGAGGAAGAAGCCACCCGACGTGAACGCCAGCTAGAGCTTGCGCGGGGACGGGTCTGACGTCGCACAGTCAACCCTGAAGTCCGCCGTCACGGCCATCACGGCTAACCTCTTCATTCTACGGAAGAGTTCCCGTTGTAGTTGTCGGGGATTTCAACGTCAACATTTTGCGGGAGAACTGGATTGTACAGTACATGTGTGCGAAGTTTGGATTAACATGTTTAGCAAATGCGTGGGGCAAGCAGCCAACTACGATTAGGGGCACCTGCGTTGACTTGGTCTTCGCGAACGTGACTGACCTGCAGCCGATAGGTGCGCCGCTCGATGTGTACACCACATCGATCACAAAGCCGTGGTCACGAGGTGTCAGTGGCGACAACGGCGTCAGGAGCCCACGCAACCCCCGGCAACACAAGCTGCAGTGGCGAGGCAAGACCAAGCAACGCAAACGGAACGCCCCGATAGCGAATGAGGTGCAACGCTCCGCTGTTCCAACCGTTGTCACAGAGTGGAGCTGGCCGTAGTTTTTTTCTTCAGAAGTTGTATGCATATATAACCAGATCCCCGATACCCCAGACCCGTATGAAGTCGGTAAAGAAGACCTCGGCTTCGAAAACGTATCCTCCTTTCGACCGAACTTCCCAATGACGAAGTCACAAAACACTTAGCTCATGCTGCCACTGGTATTCGGTGGGAACAAAGTGCGCATGCGCAGCAGTCATGATGTGGCATGCATGTGGTGGGGGGGCCTAATTAGGTTTCACTTACGGTTTCGGTTTCCGGGTGCACTGACGCGTGTTCTGCGGTTAAGCGCCCACAGGCATATTCCAATTTAGTGCTTCTTTGCACCGAGCGGTTAATTAATCGTAATGGCACCTTTCCTAAGTTTAATTTTGCCTTGGTGCGCAATAATTTTATCCACAATTTTTATTATCGTAGCTCTGTTCGAAGCGTTTACCAAGTTTCAAATGTCCGGAAAGTAATCTGAAATACTTCAACGTTACATTTTTCATAAGCAAACTGCGCTGTGAAGAAGGTACTAAGAAGACAGTGTATGGCAAACGCCAGAAGGTCGCCACACAAGTTACGTTTCAAATATTTGTTTGTGCTTTGTGTAATTACAGGAACAATGTGTGGGTTATGCTGGTATTTGATTCAGCGTTTATGTATAACATTTTGTTCCCGGGACACTGCATTATACAAAATACAGCAACAAATGTTGTTTTGTTTTATGCAACATTCCGAGCACATATAACTCCACAAAATGTGGACGTAGTATTGTGTCTTTAATGACACGCAACAAACTCCGGAAATACAACCAGCATGTGTCAGCAGCCGCACATGAATTACTGGACTGCACGTTCATCACTCGACGAGCACCGACGCGTGTTCTATCAGGCATCGGTGTTTTTTGCGACATCGATCTCTGTGTTACTGTGAGGTGACTTGCGATCTCGCGTTGCGGTCGCCGTATTGGGAACACTTTTCACTCTTCCTTACACAAAAAAAAGCAGGCACAATTTCCGTAATTAGCTGACCGTTCCAGAGCCATTAGCGTATCCAAATTGTTTGTTAGATATCAGTACAGTTTATTTTAAATGCAGCAGCGGCGTAGATACTGATGAAATAGAAAGCATAGATGCAGCGTGCTCGAAGTGAAACTTTACCTTCAAACGAGCAACGCCTTATCTTACCTTTCGGATGTTCTCGGTATTCGGTCGCCTGCGCAGCGTAGCCCCAACTCACGTTTCGCATGCCTTCTCACAAAGCACTGATAGCATGAGTAAATGGAGCCTGCCGCGCATTTCTCATTCAAACGACAATAAAAAAAAAAGGGGGGAGGGCGTGAAACCGCACAATGCACAATGGCGAGAACACAGCTAGAACTGGCTAGACTACGGATTCGGCTTGTTTCGGGGCGCGATCGCCGAAGTCGCGAGATTGCAGCAGCTCTGTACGCGTGTTGCTCCATAATCGCAAAGTTATTAAGCGCTCATTCTCGGTTATTTTTGTTCTTAAATTGATTCAATTTTGTGCAACGAAAGTCTATGACGCTCGGCATCGGCAGCAGTGTATGCATTTTTTTAACGAAAGCAGCGCTCTTCGTGATAGGCGTTAAACGCAATTTACGACTGCGGTGCCATCAGTGGCGGGGACGCGTAACTGGCCACAGTGTCCGGGGCCTGACGAAGTGGCCGAAGATTACGAAATAAAGTGCATATACAGGGCGTTTCACTTAACTTGGGCCAAACTTTAACGATATGCAAATGCTACGCAGCTCGACAGAACCAAGGTAATGTTGTTTGCCGTCGCTTGGAGAAACTTGGATTATGTTTTGCATTTCGCATACTTAAATAATTAGTCTTAATTAATAAACTTCTTAATTACTTTATTAGATTACAAGTGCAAATGAGAAAATTGTTGTGAAACATGACAACTCCCGATACAGCTTTCTGTTGCTCAATACGTGCTACATAAAAGTGTTTTTCGGAGTGTGAAAGATGCCCGCCAATACACGCAAAATTGCCGCGCGACTGGCCGCTCGAGACTGGCCGCTCAGGTCCGCGCGACTGGCACTGCTAACGATTTTATTGCGATAGCAATTATATGGACACTCCAAGCGGATTTCTGTCGTCCCCGTCGCCGTGAGGTTTCGTATGAAGCCCAATGGCGATGAAATCGTCGCCGCGCGCCATATGCTGTATGTGCGAGTGAAAGCCCGCGACGGACGCGCGCTGTCGCGCGGAGCGAACGCACGGCTGAGAGCAAACGCGACTTCTTCCGTCGCGCGAAAGGCCGTGGGGGGACGGGAGGGAGGGAGGGGAGGCGACATTTAGCTGCGGCACCAAATGCGTATTTATATAAAACGTTGCGAGGCGAGAAAGTGGTAAAGACTTCCGACGCTGCTCGACGAGTGTCCCGTTCTGATCTCGTCGAAAACCTCCGAGCCGCCTCCAGAGGCACCGGCAACAGTCACCAACACCGCGCGCGTTCGGTGCGAACGCGGGCAAAACGCCGACGGCGTCGACAACAGTTCTGCGTGTTGCTGGTGCTGCTACATGTCCAAGTTTATACAGCTGATAAAACTACTATCCTTACTCCGTATAGATCTCCAGTTATTTGCTATCGCAATTGATGCTTCGCCTTTTTTGAGCACCGTACGACAACATTCGTAGTCTGTAGAGAGAGAGAGAGAGAAAAAGATAGCATGTCAGCACCCCTTTACAGGGTACTTACGCAAACTTTTTTGCCTCATTTCTGATATGATATATGACATGATATGACATGATCAGTAACATGCAAACGTCCTGTCAGCGCTCACTTGTCGCTGTCGGGCGCCTTTGTCAGACCAGTCAGACCCCAGTGTTGAGATGGTCTGTAGACGATTTCGTCGTCATCATACAAACCCAATACCCTTCCACCGGGAACCTGCATCTCGAATACCAGATCGCTGGTTCTCTCTCTCTCTCTCTCCTGCAGCCAAGAATCAGTTCTCTCTTGAAGGCTTTCAACGCTACCGCTCTTTTTCCGTGTTATGCCACGTCACCCATGACGTCACAGCCAGCGTCATAACCCATAGACCAACATAGAGGCCACCCATTGAGTACATGCAATACGCATGCACGCGCCCTTCCATATTTCCCAATGCACACAATAGCCACGTTTGGCAATGAGTCCCACACGCCCTGTCAGCGCTAACCTGTCGTCGTCGGGCGCATTTGTCAACGCTCTTGTCGCCGTTTGTCTCCTTTTTCGTCGTCATTTGTCTACTTTCACGCTGTCAAACACCATGGCCTTTGTCAGACCAGTCAGACCCCAGCGTCGAGTGCGTGTGCACCCCAAAAAAAGAAAAGAAAGGAGCGAGAGGCAGGAAAGTGCTATCAGCTCCGCGCCAGCTCAGAAACCGCTGAGTTGAGCGGGAACCGGGGAAGTACACATAACACTCACATATTCGTTCATAAAAGCTCTTCCATTTTCCCCCTACTTCCGAAATAGCCTCCTTGAAAGGCATCGCACCCATTTTAGCGTGTTCCTGAGACTATAAAAAAAAGAAGTGTTTCATGGTCATTTAAAGAATACGTCTCTCGTGTGTCGTGATATGCTCCGCACAAACATTTATTGGCATATTTAAAGTCGCATATTTCCTGAAAATTGTTCTTCTTGAAACGAGATATCTCTTGACATCCAACCAGCCTGCAAGGCTCGGCGTCTCGTCAGGATGGCCGAGCGGTCTAAGGCGCTGCGTTCAGGTCGCAGTCCGGTCTTCCGGGCGTGGGTTCGAATCCCACTTCTGACAGAAGTTTTTGCTTACGATGTTTTTTTTTTTATTATTACGCAATATTTTTTTCCTTCATTTCTACGCTATCCGGTAGCTATACCTATAGCCTTCAGTGTCTGCCAAAGTGGACACCGCCTCCAACTGAAAGCTTTAGTGTTCATGCTTTTTAGAAGTGGCGGCTTTTCCTTTTTTAAAGGTGTATTTCCCATATGCTCTGGCGTTTGCCCTCGTTGTAAGGCACGGAACAAATCAATGAGGACAAGGGGCTCTCCGCTATCAAGAGCCCCGATGCCGGGGCGCAACTATGGGCTGTCCAGAGGGCCCACGATGCGGCGGTCGGGCATGGCCTGACAGTCCCAACGTGGGAGCGGGCCCGCTGCGCGCTGAGTGGAGTACCTCAGGAATTTCATTAAAGTTTTGCATCCATCCATTCATCCATCATGTACTTAAGCACGATGTAAAAAAAGTATTTAGTAAGGACCTAGTAAAAACGATGGCGCCAGTATACCTTTCTATAGATCAGTACACTCTACAGATGGGCATAAAGACGTTTTCAAAAGGGGTAAAAGAATTACTGTAAAAACCTCTACAAAACATTTTTTCTTTCTTTTTTTTTACACACTAGAACGTTGGCTCCAAACCCTTAGTTCCAACTAAGAGGACTGTTCGTTCCGTCGACTGATTGCAGAGTCTGTACATAGCCCGATAAAATGAACCATATTTTCGTATACTCCTGGGAAACAGTACTTCTATGAGATATGTTGCAGTGAACATTGAAAAAAAAAGAATTACACATGACACGTAATGGCGCAAGATTCCTACACTCTACGCGTATGATGAGCTGGTAAGTACCGCTATGATATACTACTCGATGTACCATATCATACGTTTATGTTAATGCTTATGCACAGTGTTCGGCATACGAGGATGGAAGTGCGCCACGCGAATGTAGATGCCCGACCTATGGCAAAACGTTTGTGATTGTAGTTTTTCTTTTACTATTTTGTACCTAGGAGGCAACAAAGAACAAAAAGACAGGACGGCCCAGCGGTCCGACGCGCTGCGTTCATATCACAGCCTGCTCTTTATCTATCGATCTATCAAGATATCTCACAAGCTATCTATCTACCTATGTCTTTACGGCGTCGCACCCCCTTCGGTATCGGCCCAAGTATAGGCACCTCCTACTGGCTGTCATGGACACTGAAGCATTCCGGTGCGAATCTTTCTTCACCTCAGCCGTGCACTTTGCGCTTAACTGCTATTCGCGCCTTGGTTGCCAGTTCCTTCGGAATTGGCCATGCCATGTCATGTCACGTCATGAATGTCATGGCGTCGTGTCGTATAGTTTTGTCGTCATCGTCATCGTTGTGGTTGTCAAGATGTCGTGCCCTGTCGCTGCCGTCGCAAACGCGATTCACCTCCTTACGCGGGCACGCCGCGCCGGCTGCCAAAATTACGCGGTACCCTAAACGAGTCACCTATACTCGTAAAATACTTCGCATAACATTGATAACCACATCGCTTGGGAAGCGCATAATTTTTTTAACAGAGGTTTCCGCAAACAAAGATTCAGCAACCTCTCGAGGTCAACCTCAAAGTGATACCGAACTCAGGAAAGGAAGTAAGGTATAGACGGACAGTTGCTAGGTGTACCTGCGACGAAAGTCAATAATTTTGACCTCGATCTCATCAATGAGGCTAACGCTGACTGAAGTCAAACGTCTGGTGAGGTAAAGCTGTGAGGTCAAAGCTTTCTCCGGTTGTTCATCGGCAGCGAGTGCCAAATGTTGCACACGTAACGTCCAACTTTCCCAGGTACATCAAGTATACGAGCGAGTGGCACAGATGCTCGCATCTAATTTGTTTCTTCCGTGCATTCAAGATTTAAAATTGAACTGGAACTATACATGGCGCCGCTTCCTTCCTATGCAAGCACCTAGAGCGCCCAGGAGACGGCCATAATGGCCGTACTTAACCCGTTAGGCGGAAGGCCTGTTTGGACGAAAGTCTAGCCCGTGGAATCAAATGTTGGCATCAAACGTCTGGACGCCGAGATGGGGAGGAAAAACAGCTCACGGGCGGTCCCCGTGTACGGTGTCTTACCTTTCTTCCCAGATTCACCCCCGTTTAAACCTCCTTTGCAGCCAAAATCATTCGATTCATAATTACGCTAATTCTACGTCGGTGATCCGACATCATTTGGCTTGACACTGATCAGGTGCTCCGTAAGGCGTTCACGGGCCAGCACTCGGGGTCAACTGCCCTAAAGAAGAAACCCACGCCATGGAAATCCCGTCGAATCCTGTAGGCACACCAAAACTCTGTTACTTTCACTTTTGATAATTAGAAACAATGGGACAGCCTTACTAAATTCTAATTGACAGGAATCGGGAGTACGATTCTAGCTAGAGATTCCAGCCTTACTTGCACTTCCCATGCGACTAAAAATGAACATTCATACTATTCTTTATAAAAAAAATTTAGAAAAATACGAAGTCAAGCGGAAATAGCACTTGGGCTGTTGGAATGCAAAAGTATGCCATCCTACAGTGGGCAGAGCTAACGCGAGCATTTAAAAGGCGCCAGCACCTCCGAATAAACGCACCAGCTTCCGGTAAAGTCACGAGCTTTGAAATAGCTTGCTCGTGGCTAGTTAGCTCTTTGGGAGCATTTAACAATTGATGAAATGTATTAAAAAGCAAGCAATAACCAAAACTGCCAAATTTTGATGATTTGACTGGAAGAGAAACAAATCAAATGCGCGAAAATACCGCGGCATATGTGGCATCACACTCTATGGTAACGTATAGGCGGCACGGCTTTTGGCACGAACCAATTAAAATTAAGTATACTGATGCTTTAAGCGCCAGCACCATGATGTAATCATGAGGCATGCTGTAGCGGGGGGACTACGGATTACTTTTGACCACCTGGGGTTCTGTAACATGCACCTAAATCGAAGTATAGGCGCATTTTCGCCCTTGGCGAAATGAGGCTGCTACTGCTGGGATCGAACCAGGTACCTTGAGCTCGGCAGCGCAAAGCTATAGGCACTTAGCTATCACGGCGCGGGTGGCACGCAACTTATAATAACGTAGCTTGTGCAACTATTAAAGCAACCCTGAGCAACACTGCATTCGTTTAATCTGTGTACCATTCACTCAAAACTGCTGTTTGTTTTTTTGCCGGTGGGAGAAATGCTGATTACTAGCGGATAAATTGAAAGCCAACGTTCCATTTATTATACTTCAAGCCCAAGCCGCAGCTCCGGTACGTCAGAGTGACATCACGAATCTCAAAGTACTTTCTCGTATTTGGGGAGTTTTAGCGAAGAGAAGGTTCTCAAACTTCGCAGGTTGATTCCGTGGTTCATCACTGAACGAAATGTGTTCCTTCCATGTCGATAAGCCACTCACAAAGGCAGAAACAAACGCCGTATAAATCAGTCGCACTAAGCTGGTGCAAGTACCTCGAAGGCGGCGTGGACGCCTACTTTTCATTTATAGCGTATTACACGGTAAAATTTCGCTAAAAAGGTACTTTACATAATATTTCTCTTTAGCTGGTGACCATGTAATGTCATCATATATTCTTCCCAAGGAATACCGAAATAGAGTTTTCAAACCATCTTTTAACATCTTAAATTTGTTTCTTGTTACTCTTTAGGGGTGCGAGCGAATAGTAATTTTTCTTTCAGACTGAATCGAATCAGATTCTAACAACGCCAGAACCGAATCGGATACGTTTTCAATAGTTTTCGAATAATTAGGCCAAGTTTTCGCCACTACTTTCTACATCGATCTTCACATCCTAATATATTCCCAGCTTTAGCAGCTTTCTATATACCATTACATTGTGCGCTATGAAGTGTTGTTTACTAGAACCACGAACGCAGAATCAGGAGAAAACAAGAATTTCATTCCTGTACTCAGCACTTATTGGCCAGTTCGCATGATGGCGGGTTCGCAGGAAAATGATGACTCTCCGAACGACGTAGCGAGTTCCACTACGAAACTTGTGTTTGATATCTGCTATATACACGGCCTCCAGCATTAAATTTGTCGAATATTTGGTCCATTTTTGATGCTTGATCGAGCATTATTGGCAATTTTAAATATTCGCGAAGTATCCGAAAATAAAATACACGTATTTTTCAAACAGTGACTATCCGAATCGAAGACCGAATCGAGTAGGGCAGTATTCGATTCGTCATTCGAAAGTTTCGAATGTTCGAACACCCATACACTATTTAGCATTAGTCGGACGAGAACTTCGAAACTGTGGCCATGCTGCTTTCAGTTTATTCATCCATTTCGTTGTGGAGGTGCGGCGCACCAGGCGTCGCTTGAACTTTAGTGTGGGTCTATAGGCAGAGGAATGAAGTTTCTTCAAGCGATCGCTCGGCGCGCGTGTGGTTCGTATGCCCGCCCGGACCCAGCTGCGCCAACGCCTGTTCACGCCGATCCATGACGTCATGATACCTGGCTTAAATGCCATGGAATCTAACGGGGATGCTACCGAGTAAGCCGCGGTGATTTCGACGTCACCGCTTTCGTCACGCCAGCCTTGGCAGTTGAGATTTCGGGCCAGGTAGCGTGACGTCACGGGTCAGAGTGAACAGGCCTCGCGCTATCTAGGAGGCGCTGGCTGTGACTCGGTTGCTCGGTTCGGGAGGGGGGTCACTTGGTGAGCTGCCTCGCTCTGTAGGGTCTCTTGGAGCCGTCGGCGCCCGGTGGCGGCGACACCGGCTCTGGC
Organism: Dermacentor silvarum; assembly: GCF_013339745.2. Lineage (NCBI taxonomy): Eukaryota > Metazoa > Arthropoda > Arachnida > Ixodida > Ixodidae > Dermacentor > Dermacentor silvarum. The sequence continues at coordinate 140,332,078 of NC_051162.1, forward strand.
GCCATGTTTGGGAACAGTTGCCGGCGCGCCTTCAGGGTCCTGGCCCGCCGCGCCAGCTCCAGGAATGGCCGGGCGACGTCCTCGTAGTCTCCCGTGGCGGCTGTCTCGTAGAGGGCGCAGTGCCACCTTTCGGCGAGCTCCGCCAATTCGTGCGAACTGACGGCCCGCGCCTGCAGTGTTTCAAAAGGTGCATCACTGTTTTTAAAGAAAAAGATCCATACCATGCGTAGCATAATTTCGTATAATCAGATGGGTGTTTATGTGGGAACATACGGGTTTTCATACAAGGAGAGAGACTTCAAAAAACTTTTACGTGAGACCTGATAAACGACACACTTTCAAAACTTTATTTTCGTGAATAGGTAAGAGGTTTTTTACTACAATAAACATTTGGACGACGCTTAAGCTTCGCCTTTAAGAGTGGAACGCGGTAGCATTGTAAGATATCCCTGACTGCTTATCGCGCTTCCCGGCAATTGCAGCTTTCCATTTTTTTCTTCTTTTTTTTTGTCCACCTTCGCCTCCGCGTGCCGCTGCCGCAGATGCGCAGAGGCGAGCGCCATCTGAACGGTGTTGTTGCAAGGAACAGAGCAGGGCGCGCCGCTCTATCAAGTTAGAAACGCTGGAAAATGGGTTCGCGTAACAGAGTTGTGCTTTTTTTTCTGTATTCAAATTACCATTCGACGCTATCATGTCGCATTTTGCTTTGATAAATTCAATTATCTCACTAACGCCTCTGCGTCACACGGGGGGCCTGCGTGGTTCGGAATTATTTTTCGCTCTCAAGATGGTCGGCGCCGCACGCCGGACGCCGACAGCGGATTTTTGCGACCCGGGGCCCTTAACGCTATCGCGTTAAAAAGAGGCGATGGCGGGGGTGAGAGATAGCGGTGGTCTTCCACATGCCCTTGGCTCGTGGCACAGTGTACGTAAGGCCAAACTGGTGTATATGTTTGAACTTCCGGCTTCGCAAGCAGTGCCTTATAAACGGGAAGGGAGGGGCGGCGGTCAGAATTAACCCAGGTGGTAAAAATTAATCCGCAGTCCCCCACTACGGCGTGTCTCATAATTATATCACGATTTTTGCACGTAACACCTCAGAGTTGTTTGTCCTTTTCATGAAGAAGTTTCTCGGCCTTGTGATTCAAAGTGGATTTTCGTGTCAGTCGGTAACGGTTTATTATTGTGATTTAGTTTTCTGAGAAGTTGAATTCCGCGTCATGGGCATGTATGCGCCAAATGCTGTAAAAGAGCGTGCTTTATTTTTAACCCTTTCAACGTACGAGTTTTGATACGTGCATCCTTTTGTAGGGAGGATTTGAACCGATATAAAATGTGGGCAGGATTTCATGTGATATAAAAATGCATCAACTCGGTATCTCCATGCAGCAGCGCCAAAAAGGACCAGTGGCCACCTGCTCCGAGTATCGCGTTTTAATCGCTGTGCCCTGTACATGTATGTCACAGGATATGATTCCAAAGTGCAACAGTTATTCTGTTGCACTTCTATTGTTTTCAGATCACTGCTTGGTTAAATGTCACATAGGTATGGAGAAGAAGAGAGAATCTTCTAACTGAAAGCTATAGAAAATGAATGCCTTACTCCTAAATCACGAGCTATTTGCAGAGGCCGTGCGTGAGGCTGTTAATGAAATATGCGCAGAAAATACGGAAACGATAGTCGAAAAATGGGAATGTTTGAAACAGGAGGTAAAAGTGAAAGCTTTAGAAAGATCGAGCTGGCCAAACGTTTGAAAGGCCAATGAAAGCAAAGGGTTCACAAACAATTCTGAAGCGGCTGATACAGTGCTGGATTGCAAATACCCAGGCGCGTACAAAGATGACGTCCCAACCATCACAGAAATAATTGAGCAGTTTGACAAGAAGCGGTGTCAAGGTACGATTGTGCGGGCGAGAGCGAATGCGCTATCAGCGGGAAGGACGCCCACTAAAAGGGAGCTTGTACTAGAAAATGCGCACGGTCGACGTAACCATGGCGATAAGATTGTAGGGAATGGGACAATTGCAGACGATAATGATGGCGTAGGCCGAGCATTTTCGAGTATTATCGGTCGCTCTTGCACTTGAAAGAGCGAATGTAAATGAGTTCAAAAAGTTTTTCTTGGTCGCACGTGGAGGGGGGGGGGGGGGGGGGGGGGGGGGGGGCACGATTTAGTGATGGCACAAAGGAGTGATTCGAAGCAAAAAAAAAAAAAAAACACGCAACGTAAGTTCGAATAGGCAATTGCAAGATTTCAACGTTGGCAAATAAGCCGGACCGAACAGTCTGAGCGCAGGATGGTGTGCGGCTTTTAAAAAGGAACTGCCCCCGTTGTTAAGACTTATATGATGATGCGTATGATCACAAAACTTTGCCGCACTTCTTTTGGCAAAAGGCATACCTTACATACTCATTCCTAAGAGTGACTAAGTGGAGAAGCTGAGCCTCCTGCCATCTAATAGGCCGATATTAATAAACCAACGTAGATTATATGATTTTTGTTAAATGTTGGCAGCTAGACTTCGAAACGTCATCAAGTCACAGACAACCAAACATGTGGTATCAAAAGAGGGTCCTTTTTTTTGAACATTCATACATGCGGCGCACGCTCGAGTGCTACAACGTCACCTAAGCTGGCGTCGCAGTGCTCAAGCTCGACCTCGAGAAAGCGTTTGATTGTGTCGCTCATGTTATTTTTGTTTGCCATGTTGGATCATGTTAATGGCGGTTCCATCATCACTGAGAGACTGGTCTTGGAGCACCAGAACTGCACAAAGCTTTTGTTTTACTTTGCCTACATTGAATCCCTATCGTATAATTAATGGCAAAGTGTTCTTATGATTTGTATCATTGTATGCTGTGTATACCATGTAATATGCTGAAGCACCTCTTATACCCAATGCCCATTATTCGGGCCGGTAAGGTATCTTCAATAAATGAATAAACGATTAAACACGCTTAATTATTAATAAGTCGTTGGGGGACCCCGTTAACGCCATGCGTTCTGTGCACCAGGCCTGCCCCTCGATCCACGTTTCTTTGGTGTTTACGTATACACAGAAGCGACGTGTTTGGCAACGATTGAAAACAAAGAAATGCGCGGTTTTAGCTTGGCAGCGACAGAGGCCACGCTCCTGGCTTCTGTATACTGCGGTGTGTTGCATACAAAGTGCAACCGAAACGTCAAGTGTAGTGAAACATTTATTTGAAGTCACGGGCAGTAGAGTGGACTGGGGCAAGTCCCTCAGGCTGTGGCAGGGAAAGTGGTCTTCGGCGCCCCGACAATTTTGCAAATGTCAACTGGGTGAGAACACCGAGTAGATATCGTGGCGTTACCCTTGACAGTTACAAAAATAAACAGGAATACTGGATGACTCGGACTTCAGAAACAGGAGAACAAAGCAGACAGGTGGAACGGCGCCAACCTGTCCATTTTCGCAAGCGCGACTGTGGGTAACATGTATATTGTAGCGTTAGCTACACTGGCCTAGCCAAGCCCGTTTCGCGCGGCACATCAAGAGCCGTGCTGCGCATGCGCAAGGATCAGTGATGTCACACGGCTTGCGCACCGGAGCCACCGGAGCCGGCACCTCTCGCGCACTCCGCCGCCGCCGCGCGCGACTCACCGCCGCCGGTCTGCGCATTCCAGAGGAGTGACGTCGTAGCCGTGGTAGACGCACTGGCGCCGGCGCGCGCTCGCTGTGCAGTCGCCGTCTGACACTGCGCTGGAGTTGATTTGCCATATGGCGGACGTTCGTGGTGACCGCCTCTTGACCACTGCTCATGTTCTCCTCTTTACAGAGGTTGGTGTTGCCACGCGATCACCAGCTGTCACAATCCCGGAGTTTAGCATGGTTGCTTATGCCAGTCGTGTTGACGCTACCAGAAGCTCGGGAGTCTGCATCTATGTCAGGAATGGGATTGCTGCCAGTGAACTGCCAAACGTAGCGGTGCCCAAGGGTGAAGCCTGTGCCGTTCAGCTTGACGAAAGTGGTGTGATAATCGAAGCCGTGTATGTGCCACCGAACAATTCCGTTAAAGACACTATAGACGTAGTGGCTACGTGTATACCTAGTCGGACGGCAAGTGAGTGAACTGTGTGTGGTGGCTGGTGACTTCAATCGTGCTCCAGACTCTCTTTGTGTTCCTTTGAAGGACAACTAAGTTTAACCTCGCCTTAGCCAGTCTTCCAACTGCACAGACGACCCAATGGGGAAGCACCATTGATCTTGTCTATCAGAGACAGACAGACAACTCCAAATACTGTGTTGGGGCCATAGAGACGGCAGCGTGTTACTTCACTGATCACCGAGCCGTCTTTGTGGCAATAGAGAAGCAACGTGACGTTGAGCAAAAATAAATATACATGTGCCACATAATACGTATACCGCGTGTGTGTCATTGGAGCAGCAGTAAGCATGACAATCAAGCTAATCCTTGACAATCTAGACAACCAGGAAAGCTAAGAATAATCAGCTGAACCTTTGCTAACGCTACGTATATCCTGGCATAGCCGAGCTAAGCCACTGTTTTTTGTTTATCACTAAGTTGTGGTACGTCATGCAGGCATTGTATTGTTCTGGGGTAAACGTGCTAAGGTTTCAAAGTGCGTTCGCGGTTTTTATCTGGGACTCTAACCGGGAAAGGTGTAGCCGAACGAATTTGCTAAGGCGAGTGAACGACTGTGGTATCGGCTTGTCGGGTCATCTTCTTGTACGACAGTTATAGTCAATCATTTTTTTTTTTGCAAAGTGCGTGATCCATTTCTGCACACGATATGCCAGCTCAGGTTGAGTTGCGCTTTGCCGGTACTCATTGTCAGCACCGAGGGTGTGCCGTAAACACTTGGCGGCTATCTTAAAAAAGTTGCAGATAGTGTTCGCTTTCTTTTTGGGCATTTTAGAGGGGCAGTTCTTAGGCGCCCGTGTCTGTGGCGAGCGTCGGCGGCGGAGTCCCTTGAAACCGAGCGAACGAGCACAGCGAACGAGCACAGCGAAGGATGAAAGAGCGAACGCGGAGCTCATCGGGAGATGAAAGACCGGGACAGCGAAGAAAGCGCGAGGAAAGTGGAGGAAGAGGGTGCAGTGGAACCATGAGGCGGAAAGCGGAGGAGAAGGGTATGGCGAAAGCGCGAGAAGAACAGCGTAGTGCCGCGCAAGACGGGCTCTGCGACGGCTACGAGATGGCGCCAGAGTAACGCACGTCACACATATAGCAACAAAGCGCTGCATGAGCGGAAGTCTGTCTGCGGCGGTTGCTGTGAATCGCACCCACGCGTCACCCACGCGCTGCCTCCCGATTAGCGATGCAGCCGCGCCACACTTCGCTCCGTTTGCAACGTGCCGCGCGAAACAGATTGTCCGCGCCAGCCAACATATCACGAAATAAAAACACGCATGAAGCTGCGCTCAATTTTAACATTAGGGAGTATCGTAATCGTCGGAAAATTTTTTTCTCACGATTATCTTTGTAGTGTGAAAAGGAATACATTGGCCGCATTTACATGAATGCGACGGTAACGTATCGCATTCCCTAGCGCATCACGGTAATTGAGTATATGCGATACGATATATGAATACGATACGCTTCTACCGTATTCATGCAAACGCGGCTACTGTGCGTCATTGTTTCCATGACCCATTAGTCTCCAACGAGCCGCAACCTGCTTCCAGTAAATGCGTTTGGCGAGTGGAGAAGAGTGTACGTCGTAGGGAAAGAGTGCCTTTCATTCACTCACTCCCTCAAGGCAACACGCCAGCGTTTGCATGCATCGCCGTCGGTCGGCTTAGAAATTTCGATCTACCATTTCCTGGCGCATTAATGCGGTTCGCCTTCCTAGCGTATTACCACCGTTTACATGCAGCAAAGAAATTCGATACGATGAGCCACTTGTCGCATTCCAGTAAATGGGGCTTTTGTATAAAGACTTTTGTGACATTCCTTTTCCAGTGCCATTATATAGAGCCGTATACAGTGGAGAGTCAGGACAGGATGCCCTTGAATCCTGGGGTTTTACGTGCCAAACCCAAGATTTGATTATGAGGCACGCCGTAGTCACGGGCTCCGGATTAATTTCGACCACTTGGGGATTTTTAACGTGCCCCATGCACGGGACACAGGCGTTTTGGGATTTCGCCTCCATCGAAATGCGGCCGCGGCGGCCGGGTTTCCGATCCCGCGACCATGACCTCGTGCTTAACACGGTGTCCTTAAACGGGTGAAAAACATGAACCTGCCTATACAGGTGTCAAAACTTTTTTCAAGCTACACACAGGAACGCTGTCCGTGAAGACATTCATGGAAGACCGGGTCTGCCCTCTATGCCATGTGGATCGCACTGCTTGATTTGCAAACAACCTGAAAGCTTAGATCATGCTTTTTGTTAATTGCTGGGAAGGGTATACTTCTGGGATGCCTAAAAAGAACAATCAAGGAGTTTTCATTGAATCCGCTTGGCATCAGATAGCTAGCGATGAAGAATGAGGACGGGGTTTCGTTCGACCTTATAAATGACAAATGGCCTCCACTGTTTATGGCGGGCTCGAATAGCTGGATGCCATTGCGACCCGGACACTAGGCCTGCGAGTATTTGTTTTCGAGAAAGTATGCCTCGCTTCATTTAAATACAGAAAATACAAGACTGTGTACCTGATTAGCTGTCGAGGATAGAACCACCGACAACATTGAAAGGATTTGAGGCAGACAACGTGTCCATATAGGACTGATGGCTTTATTACGATTCAAAACGTTTGGTATTTGTACTATTAAGCGTGCGCTAGTCTGTGTGCTCTGTACAATGTCGAAGCCCTGCAATAATTTTTTTAAAGTCCGAGGCGCTGCGTTCAGGTTGCAGTCGGGTGTTCCGGCCGTGGGTCGGAATCCAACTCGTTGCTTATATTCCAGTGTCGCCATGACATAGCCGTCATGCAGCCGTCGCCACGCCGTCGTGGTTCTATCCCCGTGATTCCGTCGACGTCATTCCTTCGTCGTCATGCGTGACATGCGCATGATGGAGCGCCACAGGTTTATGTTGATGGAAGGGTTTTCCAGTGAGAATGTGTTCAACTTGGTCGTACATGTACTCTATATAGTTGCAAACTTGTTCTTCTTCTTCTTTCTGGGGTTTCTTATTACAAGTTCTTATTATGAGGCACGCCGTATTGGAGGGCTCCGGATTCATTTCGACCACCTGGGGTTCTTTACGTGCAAACGATCGTTAAACAAGAAGGCACTCTTTCCAAGCACCGATGAAAACTTGGCCACCTGCATATTTTCTTTTTGACATTTCTTGGCCAACATTTGCCACTTTGAGAGTATCTATCGATCTGTCTATATATCTAGTCACCTACGTCTTGGTGCTGTCATGGTCGTTTCGTTAATTTTCTATTTACCAAAATTGGCATAGTATGACAAGAGTGTATGACGAACATAAAAGGTAGGTCATGACATGAATGACATGACTTGTGTGTCACGTAGGTCATGAAACAGCCACCTACGTCTTGGTGCTGTCATGGTCGTTTCGTTAACTTGGTATGTACCGAAAGTGGCATAGCATGACAAGCGTGTATCACGGACATAAATGATAGGTCATGACATAAATGTCGTGACCTATCTCGTTAACTTCGTAGGCTCCCCGCACACTGCTTCGCATAACATCGATTCCCACAGGGCGTGGTATCTGTTGGATTTTTTTTCTCTCTCTCTTCTACTATTATACCTATTACCATGAAATTAACGAAAATCGTTTTCAAAGAATACTTCAGGAGTGTAAAATTACTTAGTCTTTGTTTCAGTTTCCCTTCATACGTTCTTTCCATCTCTATGCCAACTACTAGCACAGTAAAGAGTCGTCGTATACAACAACGTACCTGAACAAGGTCTCTCTTGGTAGCGGCCAGAGCAAGGGGTTTTCCCGGTGCGCTGTCCTGCAGCCATGCGTGCATCAGCTCGGCCGCGCGCACGGATTCGGGGCTCGTCAGCGACACCACCAGCAGGAAGCCGTCGCCCCAGTCCACCTCGCTAGACTCGAGCCTGGACTACACGAACGCAAGCACGGTGTTGTTGCAAAAAGCTCAAGAAAACGCCAACGGTATGCGTTTTCCTAAATATACAGGCCCCCTGCAGTGACACGTTTGACGGAAGCGAGCTGCAAAGTGGCGGTACGCGACGCACGTACGGATATACCGTATAGACGGGTGTAAGGGCCGCGCTTCCTCTTCACAATTTTGACATGGTGCGGCCCTTGCACGGGTGCGGCCGTTACACGAGTCTATACGGTACACTACAAGAATACAACGGGTAATTTTTTTTTAATGCGAAGTGGCGGTGGAATTAAATAAGTGTTTTTTTAGCAATTAATCACGAAATTCAACCTGACCATTCGTGCACACTTTTCGGCAGCCGAACAGACTAAAATGCACAAAATATCGGGATCCGTGCTTCACAATTACGTCCGCTATGGTATGGTTTGAGCACGAAATTTAAAAACGCGCTTTTATGAAATAATTCAAAAGGAAGTTCGCTCCTTCTTTTTCTGCATCACCTCTGTTCGAGCTTTTATGCCACATGAATGTAAAAAATAAAAACAGTAATCGTCTAAGAATGCATCAGTATGCCTGTCCAGTATCTCTCCAGGAGGACATGACAGCAGTCCACCTAGGGGAGTAACCAGGGCAAGTGCTCTTCGCTACTGGCTGGCCGCCTCCTTTAATAAATCCAACATCAAGACTGGCTAAAATTTTAATTTAAGAACAATTCTAGCGTGATAGCACTTTTTTTTGTGAATACTGGCCCAGATTCGCCAACTATGTGTGACATCACAAAAATGCCAAAAAGATCGAATATGGAAGACGCCCAACTACATGCTTATTTGGTCGTCTGGTTTTTTTTTTTTTTTTTTTTTTTTTTGCTTGTCCTTGCGTGTGCTAATGCTTCATTTACCAAAGCGCTCGCTTGATTTTATTCCTCGTTCTTGATCTCTTTCTGCTCGTCTGCTGGTGTTCCTTGATGGTCCCTTTCTAATCGTAATGGCCGGCGCGATGATTCAAAAGAAAAACTTCTTCCGGCAATTTTTTAATATGTCATTGACGGAGAGGTTGCGCATTTAATGGCGCCCGCTATACTCCTCTTTGTAATGCAAGCAAAACAAAAAACACGAGAACACTGAGACACTCAAATATTGCAGACATTTGGGAAGTAGCGCACAAGGGTAAAGGAAATCACAGAAAATAGCAAAAGAACACTAAGACACATACTTTTACATAAACACAAGAGAGTTTGAAAACGAACACATAAGTTTGACATTTCTTGCAGATGAGGCGGCTGTCGAATCTACACATGTCTACATAAAGAGACAAAACATTGCACATAACAAAAACAAAATCAGACGTGTGTTACAAATATACAGACCTGAACTACCCATATACGATCTGTGGTATTATACTGGCACCATTCGCGGAACCATTCGTGGAAAAATAATACTGGCACCATTCGCGGAACATTTGTCTTGAGCCTAATTTTATTGTACTTTCCACGAGCATGTTGAAAGACAGAAAGTGCTCTTTTCTGCAGCTCCATTATTGGCCATGGACGAACTATATTTCTTTAGAGTGAATGGGCCATGGTATAGCAAGGTTAATAACTTAATCGCTGATCTAATATTGCTAGCCAGCAATTATGACGACCCATCGTTCAAACACCTAGCACGTGACCGAAGCCGTCTCAGCAAAGCGTCGGTGTGTCGAAGAACCAAGAATTCCCACACCCGCTTGTCATTTCGTTTCCTTAACTCAATTATCCTGCGGAGAGAAGTTATGTAGCCCCCAATGGCCCAATAGATGATGTCTAATTAGCCCCCCAACTAACACACACGACGGATTTCTCGAAGTAACGCGAGCCAGCTCGAACAAACGTTTATGGTTTTCCTTTTGGTCTGCAAGCGCCGGAAGCTGTCGTCGCCATTTTTCGCCCATCTACACGTTCAGCAATTCCCCTGGGATCTTGAGAGCACCCTTGCAACCCCCCCCCCCCCCCGGCCTCTATCCTGTTACCAACGGAAAAAATTCACCGACAATTACGATACTCCCTAATGCAAAATTTGAGTGCAGCTGTACACGTGCTTTCATTTCGCGATATATTGGCTGGTGCGGACAACCTGTCTCGTGCGGCACGTTGCAGACGGAGCGAAGTGGCGGCGCGACGGCCTAGCTAATCGGGAGATCGCGAGAAAGCGCGTGGGTAGGTCACTCTAGCGTGCGTGACTCGTGGGCGCGGTTCGCAGCAGCCGCAACAGACAACCACCACTCATGCAACGCTTTGTTTCCATACACACGACGCGCGCTACTCTTGCGCCATTTCATAGCCATCGTCGCCGCAAAGCCCTCGTGCGCGGCAATACGCTTTTCTTCTCACGCTTTCGCCATATACCCTCCTCCGCTTTCCACCTCATGGTCCCGCTGCACCCTCCTCATCGCGATCTCTTCGCTCTCGCCGCTTTTTCATCCCCCGCTGCGCTCCACATTCGCTCCCATCTTTCGCTAGGCTCGTTCGCTCGGTTACGCCGACGCTCGCCGCATGAGCGGGCGCCTAAGAGCTGCGCTGTAAAGAAATGAAGAGCTGCGTCATCTGAACACTTCCGTACAATGAAGCTTTCACTCAAGGTTAAAGAAGGAAGAGAAACCAGGGAGCGGAAAGGTAAGGAGGCCCACCAGACGAGTTTTCAGTTTGCTACCCTGCACTGGGTTGGTTGGTTGGTTGGTTGGTTAAAACTTATTTATTGTCCTTAAAATTGCTGCGAAGAGACTCCGGCTGGTCGGAGGTTCTTGGCTTGCGGTGGGGGGCCCTCAGTCCAGGGCTCCGCTTGCGGCTGCCGTTCTGCGGGCCCGGTCAATCAGACTTAGCTGATCGTCCAGGCTCTCGCTGGCCAGCAGCTCTTCCCATCGCTCCGCTGTGGGGTGTTGTATGGGGGGTACGGCAGTGATAGCCTGACATGCCCACGTGACATGATATAAGGTTGCTTTATCTGAGCACCATGGGCAGCGAGAAGGGTATGCCGTAGGATGTATTTTACTGAGGATATGCAAATTGGGATACATGCCAGTTTGGATTTGTCTCCAACTGACCGATTCCTCTTTATTTAGTGTTCGGTGTGGTGGGGAATAGGTTTTCCTAAGTCCTCTATAGTGGTTTAGAATGGCCGAGTAGTCGCACGGGACGGGAACGGGTTCCTCAGGGGAGCATTTGGGGGGTGCTCGGCTCGTGTACCCTCGAGCTACCCTATCCGCCGCCTGGTTTCCCTCCAGCCCCATGTGACCCGGGGTCCATATTATCCGATGCCGTATTGGGTGTGTGTGTGTACTGAGATGCTCGCCAGTGTCTGTCGCGCTTAGGATGATACCGAGGGCAGGCTGGCTGATGCGCCCTTGTAGATAGTTACGGCAAGCCGCTTGGGAGTCTGTAAGAACTGTGAGCGATCGTCTATGTCTGTAACCATGGGCAAGAGCGAGCGCAATAGCTGTTTCTTCGGCTTCGGTGATGTTGTGGCATCGTATGGAGGCGCTGGTCAGTTCTTGGAGTGTGTTGTCCAGAACTGTGGTTACTGCCTTGGTGTTCGTGCGGTCGTAGTTGGCAGCGTCAACATAGTATGTGGTGTTCTTGTGCCCGTACTCTCGTTCGAGAGCTTCCACTCTGGCTTCCCGCCGTCCCTGATGTCGTCGGGGGTCCATATTACGGGGGATTGGGGCGACCTTATAGGTGGTGCGAAGGTGGTCTGGAATGGGCTTGCGGCGAGCTGCTTCATGGAGCTGGCCGGTATAACCGAGGCGTCGGAGTAATGCGCAGCCTGTTGGTGTTTGTGCAAGTCGCTGCAGCTGCGTGGCGAGCTGCGCTTCGCAAAGTTCTGCATAGGTGTTGTGCAGACCCAGTGCGAGGAGCTTGCTCGTGGGAGTGCCCTGGGGTAGCTTGAGTGCCGCCTTATAGGCCTTCCGGAGCATGGCTTCCACTTGGTCCTGTTCGCCTTTGGTAAGTCGTTGATAGGGCAAACTGTATGTTATCCTACTAACCACGAGGTTGCGTATGAGTTTCAGAGTGTCCTCTTCACGCATACCATGGTGACGAGTGGCGACCCGGGATATCATTCGGGCAACCTGCAGCGTGGTAGTGCGGAGGATAGTGAGGGTGTGATTCACATGGCGGTTTGACTGGATCCACATACCCAATATACGGATGGTGGTTTTCTCTGGGATTTGTTGGCCGGCGACAACGACGCGCAGGCTGTAGCCTGGGTCCTTCTGCGCCGATTTGGGGGGCTTGTGTTGCCAGATTCTTAGGAGCTCAGACTTCTCGGTTGCACAGGTCAGGCCACATGCCTGTACGTATTGTTCGACGCAGGTGGCTGCTTTCTGCAAGTTATGTTCTTTTTCTCCAAGGGACCCCCGCGTAGCCCAGATTGTGATGTCATCCGCGTACATTGCGTGATGGATGCCATCAATGCGATGGAGTTCGTGCGCAAGACCAACCATGGCTACGTTGAACAGTAGCGGGGAGATCACTGAGCCCTGTGGGGTGCCCTTGTTCGGAACCTTGATGATGTTTGAGCGGATTGAACCGAGACCGACCGTGGCGGTGCGGTCCAACAGGAATGCCTGAACATAACTGTAGGTGCGCTGTCCGCAGTGAAGGGCAGCGAGGCCGTCGAGAATGGCTTGATGGCTCACATTATCAAAGGCGCCCTTGATGTCCAAGGCCAGAATGATATTTTCTCCTTGCTTTGGGGCAGTGTCAATGACATCTTCCTTTAGTTGAAGCAGTACATCCTGGGTTGAAAGATGTGCCCGGAATCCGTACATTGAATGCGGGAGAAGGTCATTGTCCTCGAGATAGTTTTGCAGGCGGCTAGTGATGACGCATTCGAAGACTTTGCCGAGGCAGGAAGTGAGTGATATTGGTCGAAGGTTCTCGATCTGGAGCTTCTTACCCGGCTTCGGTATCATCATCACCTCTGCGTGCTTCCACTCGGGGGGGAGCGTGCCATATTGCCAATGGTCGTTTAGGAAGTTCGTGAGTTCTTGTACGGCGGTGTCGTTGAGATTCCTGATAAGAGAGTACGTGATTTTATCCGCCCCCGCTGCTGTGTTGCGGGTGCTGCTGCGAATGGCAGCATTAACTTCGTCCAACGTTATCGGCCGTCCAGGGTGTGGTTTG